>NW_006441953.1:19016063-19016736 GCF_000325575.1 Pteropus alecto | reverse complement strand
CTGTTTTAGCCAAAGCAGGAAATAAAGGAGATGGCGGGAGCGCAGGCAGAGAGCGGAAGTTTGCCGAGTATCTACTTTGAAGTGTTTGAATGGACCGAGGTACGCGCTCTCCCGCCAAAGTACAAACTCAGTGGCTCCAAACTTCCAGCCTTCCTGCCCATCAGGTATACTCCACGTTTTCCTTTCTCCCGGCAGGCCCTCCCTCTACTCTCCCTTCCCCCGAGAACTCCTCGTCTGCAAGCCTCATTCAACTCCCGCCACCCCCACCCCAGCCAACAAGAAGAATCCACGCGCTTCCCTCACTTTCCGCCCTCCTACTTTCCCCTGGCTGGGCATCCACCCGCTCCCAGGGCCCTCTCCCGGCCTCTCCGCCTGAGGAGTACCTGGTGCCCTTGGAAGCGAATACTCCCGCCGCGCCCTCCCCCATCGCCTCCCCCGACTCCAGGCCTTACCCGGGAACCTAGGCCACGAGGTCCGCAGTTTCCTCCCGCCCGCTCCCCTCGAAGTGACTCCTGCTTGGCAGGATCTGGGGAGGAGGTGCCCTCGTGGCTACAACAGGCCTCTTCACCCTCCCGACTGGGCCGGGCGGCGGCCGCGCAATCCATCTCCCCGCGCCCTTGCCCGGCCGAACGCCGGGAGTGGCGCCGCTCTCCCCGACCCGCTGCTCATATGA
>NW_006441953.1:19010539-19016017 GCF_000325575.1 Pteropus alecto | reverse complement strand
AGCCGGCCCTGGCCCGCTTCCCGCCGCGACCCCAACAAAGCCCGAGCCGCTGCCTCGCGCCCCCGGCCTGGCTTACCCATCGGTCCCCGCACGCTTCTTGCCGGAGGGGTAATCCTCCCCCAGGTCCAACCGGTGCCGCTTGGACATCTTCGGACTCTTCGAACGGGCGGTTAAGAGGAAGGAAAATAAAGGAGCTGGCGGCCTTATAGGCGCAGTCGACGGCAGCTACTTAACTCTGAAGGACCCCCCTACTTCTCCCGCTACAACAGCCTACACCGTGCGGCCGGAACCAGGAGCTAAAATGGCGGCGGCGACGAGGGCTGGGCCGCCGTGCGCGCTTCCGTAGCGTGCTGTGCGTGCGTGCGTAGTGAGCGCGCACGCATCGGAGGCGGGAACTCCAGGCCCGTCCTATTTCTTTCCCGCGGATCTCCTCCCAACCCCAGGAGCTTTATGCCACCTAAGCAGATGCGAGGCGGAGTGACCTAAGGCCTTCACACCCTTCTCTAATTTAGGAAATTGAAAGATAAATCCTAGTTAGAAAATACTATCCATCTGTATTAACCTGGCATCAGGGGAGTCTGAGACCCAGAGAGTTTGAGAAACCGAGATCATATAGCTGGTATGGGGGACAGCCAGCTTGGAACCCAACTATTTCATAACTCCAGTTCTAGAACTTGAAGCCACCGACCAGACACTCAATTGCAGTGAGGAAACCGTAGTGAGAAAAATGTCAAAACTTGCTATGATCCATTTTGCCCGTTTTTTACCCAGTACCGATAACATGCACTCAACCAACCTATTGGTGGTTTTTAATATGGAATAGAGAAAATTGGCAGTAAGGACGTAATGAGCTCTTTTTTTTTCCTGTGTGTCTACAATGCACTTTCACAGCATTAACCCTACTTCTGCCATTCTTACAGTAACCCTGCAAGGTCGGTGTTATTTTATAGGTGTGGACAACAAGGCAGAGAAAGATTAAGAAATCGCACAGCCATTAGGGCTGTCCCTAAAGCCATTGCAAATTGTCGAGGTAAGATGACTCATGAATTTTGTGAATCTTTCCCCAATGCCCTTTATGCTTGCTCAGTTGCATTCATTTCCAGAAGAAATGCACAAGAGAAAGATTTGTGGACCAACCCAAGTTGGGTGATCTATGTAGTTCATGAAATAGATGTTTGGATGCTCTGGAAGACTATATTAGGGTTCTTATCAAATCCTCAGAACTGTAGCTGATCAAGAAGGTGTTTATTTTGTAGGAAATCCACATTCCAAAGTTGGCATAAAGAAAGGTGAATATCTTCACTTAAAGAATGGTCAGTACAACTTTCTCTAAATGTACATTAACAGTATATTGACTTTTGTCAGAGGTCATGGTGCATAATCATTGAATTGTAAACCTGGAAAAGAGTTTCCAGCTGAATTTCTCCTTTTACTTCATTTTACAAATAAGGAAACCAAAGCCCCTAGGTCATGCCCAAGTTCACACAGACAGTATCAGTCAGAATTAAAATCCAAAAAGCCGGAAGACCTTCTGTGAGCAAGTAAACAGGTTCTCATCTCCAGTGGTAAGGAAGAGAAAAATGACAACCAATCCCAGGACATAAATATAACAGTAGCAGAAGGCCAAGTGGAAACTTCCAAAGAAGATTAAAGTCTTCAAGCAAGAGTGATACATCAAGGTTAGGGCCCTCATTGTGAAAGAATGGGCCTCTGACACCTGGGATGGGGACATTAAGTTGATAGACCTGAAAAATCTTGAATTTTTAAACTCCCTTTAACCTGGTGAGCTTGCCAAAAAGTTCCACTCCTCCCTGTTAAAAGCTAGTCCTCCTTCCTTGTGAGATAATCAGAGGCCTACTCTCTGTAAGATAATGTACCTCTCCCACAGGATATACCCCTACTATCCCTGTTGAACACCAGGCAATGACTAGGGTCGTCACAGCTTAGGATGTTCCAGGGACATTCTAGGGCTGATACTATTGGAAAATGACCCCAGAGAAGCTGACGGACCTAGCCAACAGGTACCAGCAGGAGCCAGGAAAGTATGCATGGGACTGAATTCTGAAGGTCCTGCATGAAGAAAGGAGGGAGGTGGAACAAAAAGTTACATAAAGAAAAAGTCTAAGAGGACATTTCCAGGATACAGGATTTAACACACACAAGCACCCCAGGCAATTGTCTGATGTCATCTAGAAGCATGGGAAAAACAATGGCCCACAGTATAGCAAGTTAGGTAGAAATGCCAGAACTACAGTGATTGACAGTGTAAGAGGGAATTAAATAGTTGAAAGAAGCGAATATGCTAGAGTGAAAATACTTAGCGAAAGGTATAAAACCCAGCAGATGAATATATTGCACAGGAAAGTTCAGAGGATATACCACTTACCAAATCAATAAGGAATCTTCTGGGGAAGAAGGCATCGACATCACTCAGAAATTCAATAGTGGCTGTCCCTATAGTCCGAGACTGAAGGTATAAGATGCCGTTTCAGAACTGAGCTCCCTGAGAACAGTAGAAAAGATAGGAGCCTGTAATATAGAGGTCACTTGGTAGCTTTTAAACATCAGAAGCCAGATGGATGTTACAAGGTAATAGAGATTGGAAATAAAACTAGGTACCCAGTGCAAAATAGATGGGCAACCATGAAAGGAAGACCTCAATCTGAACAATCAAAATAAGTGAAGAATGGATGATCAAAAGGTTGAGGGCAGTTGCCCCAATAAAAACTTGCTCAGTGTCTGGACTTGAACTGTGTCAAAAACCAAACTCTGCACACTGAGTAAAACAAAGCAGAAAGATGAGTTTATTGCAAGCATTATGACCTGTAAGCTGGGAAACTCAAGGCTATTGGAGCATTGAGTTCTGAGTTGCTCACAGACTAGTAAAAGGTTTTTATGGAGGCAATTACAGAAGTCGCTTGGTTTTTTAGTTGATTGGTTGCCTAGTGGTCTTCTTCATATTTGGATCAGGGTAGCTGAGTCAGAAGAACAAGAAAGTCCAGAGATGACATGAATGGGCTTGACATTTGATAATTGGCTGGAGTCCTCTGCTGATGTCTGTCTGAGAAGAGCTATAAATTTCTGCAACCGATAGTAGGTAAGGTTAAGTTTTATTTTTCTTTAATACACCTGTATTGGCCCACTCCACTTTGTTCCCAACATAAGTGACTCCATTTTGGTTCCACAACCATTTTTGAACCAGGTATACATTGATTAAGGGAGAAGCCATGTCCCTAAGAGCAAGGACTACAATACCATAACAAGTGTACACAGTAATAATTCCCTGAGTCCTTTCTCCAAGTAATCCATGGCCATTTACTTAGGTAGCCATGCAAGGGGAAAAGAGAAATACCACATTTCAAGAACAATTGGATACAAGATCTGAACTGACATTGATACCGAGAGACTCAAAGTGTCATTATTGGCTCCCTATTAGAGTGGAAGCAGCTTCTAACGGGGGGAGTTTCTAATGGAGGTCTGGCCCATGTCCAGCTCATAGTAGTTTTCCTGGTTTCTCAAACCCACCCACTGTCATGTCCCCAGTCTACAAATGTACACTTAGAATAGACATCCTTAGTTTGCACAACCCCCATATTGAATTCTTGGCCTGCAAGAGGTAAGAACCATCATAGAAGGAAATGCCAAGTAGAAGCTTGTGAAACTGTCCCCACCACACACACATCAGCCAAGAAACTGAATAAAAATCCCAAGGAGGAATTTCTGCTTATACCTCTGAGCATGTAGAGTTGGAAGTTATCACATCCATTCTTAGAAGAGAAAGCAGAACAAACCGAAGAATGATGGCTTTTCTTAGAGCCCTTGGAAAACCGAGTTTGCAGGGTAAGCTGTCACCTTGAAGTCTAGAGAGACAGGAAAGTTCGAAGAGTTATGACAAAGATTTGCTTACCTGGAGCAGAAGCTGCTGGAGCCATAAATTGGTTGGAACACTTAAACGGTCATCCTGACCAATCTAAAGCTGAGTGGGACTACCTAGAGAGTGAGAAAGTCCTGCGGGCCTCAGTCTTAGTGGGGCTTTCACACTCTCATGGGTTTTACCTCCAGGAATCCCATCAAGTTTTCAGAATAAAAAGCAATGAAAGATACGTTTGTGGCTCTGGGAGAGATAGGGGAAGAGTAAGCGTTGTGAAATATGCCCAGTACATTCTCCATACCAGGGACCGACTTTCCATGAGAAAAGCTTAGGATTTCTCCCACTCTAGCCCCACCTAGCCTTTCTGTGTCACCTAAGGCAGTAAAAAAAGCTGAGCTTGTGAAGGTCCTAGCTCAGGATCGCAGGCGCATTAAAAGACTGAGCTTCAACCATAAGATTGTAGAATAGTTTCCCTTCCCACTTCTTACCAATACACCAGCAGGGTTCCAGTATAATAAGAGTGGGTTACGGTTGAAAAAGCTGCAAGATACAGACTCTAACTGAGGAAGAATTCCCAGGGAAGCCCAGCCTCCACAGGGGAGACTAAGCAAGAACACTAGAAGAATGTAAATCCTCTAGCACCTACAGCTAAAGCAAACACTAAACACAGCCTAACTTCTAGCCAGATTAACAAAAAATCTCATACTAAAGGACTGTGGTTGACTTCAGTTCCTATTACCCAATATATTGTGCAGACTTTCAACAAAAAATTGCAAGGCATGCTACAAAGCAAGAGCAAACATAGTCTGAAAAGACAAAACAAGTAATAGAATTAGACTAGGTATGACACAGATTTTGGAATTAAGAATCAGATTCCTAATTCCAATCCAAATTCCGAACAATTTGGAATTCGAATCAGACAGAGAATTTGAAATAACTACGATTAATGTGCTAAGGGCTCTAATGGAAAAAATAGATAAGGTACAAAAGAAGATGGATAATATAAGTAGAGAGATGGAAACTCTAAAAAAGAATCAAAAGCAAATGTTAGAAATTAAAAATACTGTAACAGAAATGAAGAATGCCTGGCAAAACATATTAAATGAAGTTCAGGGAAAAGAAAATGTTATAGGTCAGAAACTCAGATCTACATAAAGAAAGGAAGAGCATTGGAGAAAGAATAAAGAAGGTAAAATAAAATATTTTTCTTATTCTCAATTGATCCAACAGATAACAATTTATTTAAAGTAATAATAGTAACAATGTATTGGGTGATTATAACAATAGATAAGTGAAATGAATGACAACAATGTCTTAAGGGATAGATGGGAAAGAGGAATTGGGGATATTCTGTTATAAATTACTGGTGCTACACACATGAGGTAATATAGTGTTATTTGAAGCTTGACTTAGATAAGTTAAAATGTATATTGAAAACTCTAAGACAACTGCTAAAATTTTTTAAAGTATAACTGATATGCTAAGAGAAGATGTAAGATGAAGTCATATAAATGTTCAGTTGAAACCAGAGAAGGCAGAAAAAGATGTGGAAAAAAAAGAGCAAATGCAATGAATAGAAAATAGTTACAGAATCAACCTAGGGAAAG
>NW_006441953.1:18959640-19010498 GCF_000325575.1 Pteropus alecto | reverse complement strand
GGATTCGAATAGACATTTCTCCAAAGAAGATATACAGATGGGCAATAAGCACATGAAAAGACACTCAATATCACTAATCATTAGGAAGGTGCAAATGAAAACCACAGTGAGAGACCACTTTTACACTTATAGGATGGTTATTATAAAAAACAAACAAATAGAGTATAAGTGTTGGCAAGGATGGGGAGAAATTGGAACCGGTGTGCATTGCGGCTGGAAACATAAAATGGTTTAGACACAATGAAAAGCAGTATGATGAGTCCTCAAAATATTAAATATAGAATTGTCATACGATTCAGTAAATCCGCTTTGGGGCACCCAAAAGAATTGAAACAGGGACTTGAACAGACATTTGTATACCCATTGTCATAACAGCATCATTCACAATAGCCAAGAGGTGGAAACAACCTCTACAAAATCCAGACATATCCTGGAGAATGGCAAAGGACTATCACAAACCTAACCAAATAGTGTTCCCAATTGCAGCTATGTCAGATGTGTTATCTTTGCTAGAGTAGATTAGCATGGATTCAGGTACATGATACATGACCAATGATCTGACAAATTGACACTTTTCCTAGGCCTATCAAAAAGAAAATCAGAAACAATTCACATTCCTTTGGAATGAACAACAGTATCCATTTAGAGCTTTGTCCCAGAGCTATGTGAACTCTGGTGTCCTCTCTCACCACATAGTCTGAAGAGATATAGACCAGCTGGACATCCCACAGAACATAACTGGTCCAGTAAACTGATGACAACATACTAGTTGAACCAAATGAACAAGAAGTGGCTATGAGCTAGGAGGTATATTGGTAATTCACATGCACTCTAGAGAGAGAGAAAACTTAGAAGATTCAGAAGTAATTTCTTAGAGTCCAATGATCTTGGGTATGCTGAAACAGCCTCTCCAAAGTAAAGGAGAAATTACTGCATCTTGTAGCTTCCATCATGAGCAAGGCAGCATAATTCCTACCAGAGAGGTCTCATCAGGTTCTGAAAGTAATACATTCTCAAAAGTACTGTTCCAGCTCACATGCTGAAGGCCTACTGTTGACTTCAGTTCCTATCACCCAATATATTGTGTGGGCTTTCAACAAAAGGATGACACAAGGATGTCATTTTTCAGTGGGATCCACAGCAGGAAAGGACAGGTCCTGATTGCAGGGCAAGCACCTGGCTTCTTGGACCACACAGCCCAGCAGACCCTATAGTATTAAGGGTATTGGGAGTAGAAAAAGATGACATGTGGATTTTATGCAAGCCCCAATAGGAAAATCACAGTGTAGATCCGTAGGGTTCAAAGCCATACCAACTACAACAGAGAATAAACCACCTTTCAAAAAACAGCTCTTGGAGTACTACCAGGCCCTGATAGAGACAAGTGCCTCACTGTGGAACGTCAAATGACCACGACAGCAGAACTACCTCTAATGAGCTATGTTCTATCATGCTCTCCACTCCATTAAGTGGAGTGGGCCCAGATGGAAGAGGTATATCTAAGACTGAAGGTCAGTAAGACCAGAGGCACAAGCAAGCTGCAAGAGCAAGTAGCATGAAGGTAGCTTGGCTTGTATCACCACTACTGTTACACAGCATCTTTCCCTCTGCTCTAGTGGAGTGCTGGAGCCAGTCTGTACAAGCTCATGAGAGCTCATTGCTAAATCTTCAATATGACGGCGACATCACATTGGTAGTTTGAAATTGACCATAGCAGAAGTATTTACATCATGAAAAGTAGCTAATGTTACAAATCGGATATTTTTTTTCTCCTTATAAAACTGGTTGTTTAATATTTACCAGTACACTACTGCTCAGATCACATCTGCATGGGGGTGGGGGAGGGAATCTTTGATAATCAGTTAATGTAAGAGGAAAAAGTCTGAGCTTGATTCACAAATGGCTCAAGATGATTTGATGGTGTGAGCTAGAAATGGACAATGGCCACACTGGTGCCCCGCTCTACATGGTCTTGAAAGACAGGAGTAAGGGGAACTCTTCCCACCTGGTCAGCCACTTTGCGTAGAAAGAGAGGCAGCCTGAAATTAGAATACACAGGGACTCATGGGTAGTGCTGAATAGTTTGACCATCTGGTCAGGGATCTGAGAGCAGAAAGCTAGGAAGATTGGGGGCAATGTATACTAGGGTGAGCCATGTGGATGAACATATGGAAGTGGGCACAGAGTGTGAAGATTTTTATTTCACATATTAATGAGCATCAGGGAGCATCCACGATAGAAGAGGCACTAAAAAGCCAAATATCATTCATTTGATACAAGCCAGCCTCTGTCATCAGCCACTCCAAGTGTTTGCATGACACTTACATGAAAGGAGTTCATGTGGTAGCTGGGATGAAAGCTGTATGTGGATGTAACGGCATGAATCCAATTTAACAAGGCCAATCTAACTACTTCCACCACTGTATGTCCAACCTGTTAGTGACAGAAAACAATGCTGAGTGCCCAATGGGACACAATCTCTCAGAGATACAATCTCCTAAGTACATAGAAATTTGTTCCAAGCAGTAATAGAAAACCACTTGGTGATGAGTTAACTGCGTTGGATACCATCTACCCTAGAAGAGGTAGCATTTGTTATCACAAGAATGGACACATATCCTGAGAATGGATTTGCCTTTTTTTGCCCACAAAAGGGACACAAACAGTACCATTATCCAAGAGCATATAGAATGTTTATAGCATATAGCATGTCCAGCATGACATTTCACATGCTATTGCATTGGACAAAAGGACCCACTTAACATTACAGGAAGTGCTGGAATAGGCACATGACCAAGAGATCCATTGTTCATATCACATACTGCAATACCCAGAAGCATTAGTCTGATAGAAGAACTAGCTCAGAAACAATACCTTATGAAGGTGACATATCATCCTCCATAATGCAATGTACATTCTAAATAAACGACCTTTCTATAGTGCTGTTTCCCCAACAGGCAGAACACGTAGGTCTGAGAATCAAGAGGTGGAAGCAGGAGTACTTTCACTTTTCTTCACTCGTAATGACCCACTTTGTAAATTTGTGCTTCCCATTCCAGAAACTCTGGGTTCTGAACAGTTAAGAGTCCTCCTGTTTCCTGAAAGGGAATACTGCCACCACGGCTGTCAACTGGGCTCTTTAAGCTCCACATGCCAATGGTCAAGGGCAAGAAGAGGAATCACTATCCTGGCAGAAGTAATTGGCCCTGGTCACCGGGAGGAGGTAAGGCTCTGGTTACACAATAGAGAAAATAAAATCTGTTTTCTACATAGGTGATTCGTTTGAGCACCACTTGGTACTCATTTGCACAATTTCGATAGTGAAGAGACAAGTGTTGCAGCTACAGCCTGAGGACAGCATAGTGAGCAGGGACTCAGATCCTTAAAAGTTAAGAGTCTGAGTCTATGTCATATTACAAGGTAAGTGGCCTGGAGCACCAAAGGTGTTGGCTGAGGATGAGGGTAAAATAGATGGCCAGCAGAGGAGGAAGATGATGAGTGTTAATTGAAATACTGAGGCCTTCTGCATTGGTGGTGTCTGCGGATGATCCCAATGGCACACCTCCTCCACAGGATGCCCTGTGTCTGATGACCAATCATCATGAGAGTATGACTCCTGGTCCTACTCATCATAATCTGGACCAGATTGGAAGGACTATCCTAGCTTTGGAGTTCCTCTTCAGGTTGACTTAGGCCTTTTGGGGAAATACGAACAACCTCCAAACAAATTTTAGATGAATTGTCAGAAAGTTCAAACATTTAATATATACATTCATTCATTCAACAAATATTTTTTTAGCATCAACTAGATATGCAGAACTGTTCTGGATGCTAAGGCAACAGTGGTGAACAAAATAGAAAAGGTTCCTGACCTTGTGGTACTTATATTCGAGTGGAAAGCAACAAACAATAAGCATTAAACAAAATAATTTCAGATATTGATGAATGCCAGGAAGAGAATAATGCAGGATAGTATGATAGTGACTGGAAGTTCTGAAAGTGTGAGGTGCTACATTGAGAAAGTGGTTAGAAAAGATTTCTCTTTGCAGATGGCATTTGAGCCCACGTAAGAGGAACCCAACCTTTTAATAACCGAGGAAGAATATTTTAGGCAGAGGAAAGAGCATGTATAAGGAAGGAAATGAATATGAGTGTGAACAAAAAAGTAAGAAAAATAAGAGTGGATGGAGGTGGTGGACAAGAGAGAGTGGGCTAAAATGAGGTCATTGAGGTAGACTGGGACCAGATTGTGTAGGGCCCCTGGGTCATTAGAAAGCATTTAGATTTTTTTCTAATTTCAATAAAAATCCATTGGAGGATTTTAAACAAGGGAGCAATATTGTTTGTATTATTTTTTCATAAGTCACTTTACTTACTGATGGAAAATCAACTATGGAGGGAAAAAGCAAAAGTGGGAGCAGAGACTCTGCTATGGAAGTAGCTCAGGTGAGATTTGATGGTGACTAAACCTAGACTGGTGGCAATAAAGCAGTTAAGATGTAGTGGCTTTGGGATATACTTTAGAGGCAGAGCCAATAGGTCATGCTAACGGATTGTCTTGGCAGAAGTTCAGGATAGTAGAAAGGAAGGAGAAGAATATAAGATGTCTAATTACCTGGGTGGTTGTTTATTAAGATGGGGAGGACTGCGGTGGGGGTTGGAAACAATGAATCAAGAGTTCTATTTTGGTCATGCTAAGTTTGAGATGCTTATTAGACATCCTCATGAAAATATCAAAGAAGCAGCTGAATATATGTCTAGAGCTTAGGGTTGGGAGGTAAATTTGGGAGTTATCAGCATAGAGATGTTATTTAAAACCATGGAACTAGTGAGATTGCTTTATCCATTTTAAAAAGTAGAGCGAGAACCAGGCTCTAGTGTCCTTCAGGTGTCTTTTCATTTGCCAGTAAAGGCAACTGAGAAGAATCAATTACCAAAACCAGCAAAGATGACAGAAGACCCAGCCATCGAAACCAGGTCTCTTAAAACAAAAATAGTTAACATATTAAGTAGGAAATAATAAATGTTTCTAAGAAGCCCAGTGTAGTATGCAGGACTTTTGCTTCATGATCTTCATTCCCTGATGTTTTACCTGTATATTTTACAGTATGTTGCAAAAGATACTTTGCAGATGGAGTCAAGTTTACAGACTTCAAAATACAGAGATTATCCTGGATTATGTTGGCAGGCCCAAAGTAATCACATAAGCCTTTAAAAATGAAAGAGGAGGCAGAATGGATAGTCAGATTGATGCAATGGGAGAAGAGGCAAGAGAGATTCACAGCATGAGAAGGACTCAACCCACCATTGCTGGCTTTGAAAGTGGAGCAAGGGGGCCACAAGGGAAGGAATGAATGTGCCCTCTAGAACAACCCTTAGCTGATAGCCAGCAAAGAAACGGTTCTGCAACCACAAGAAACTGAATTCTGCAAATAACTTGATTGACTGAAGGAACAGATTCTTCCCTAGAGCAGCGATTCCCAACCTTTTTGGAACTAGGGACTGGTGCTCCTATGAGAATCTTATGCCTGATGATGTGAGGTGGAGCTGAGGCAGTGATACTGGCACTGGGGAGTGGCTGCAAATACGGATGAAGCTTCGCTCACTTGCTCACTGCTCACCTCCTGCTGTACAGCCCAGCTCCTAACAGGGGGTTAGGATCCCTGCCCTAGAGCCTCTAGAAAGGAATATAGTTCTGCTGACACCTTTTTTTTAGCCTGGTATATCTCCTGTCAAATTTCTGTCCCACAGACTGCTGTGCAGCCCAGTTTCTAACAGGCCACGGACCAGAACTGGTTGGGATCCCTGCCCTAGAGCCTCTAGAAAGGAATATAATTCTGCTGACACCTTTATTTTAGCCTGGTAAATCTCCTGTCAAATTTCTGTCCCACAGGACTATAAGATAATAAATTATTGTCACTTTAATCTCCTAAGTATGTAGTAATTTGTTTCAAGCAGCAATAAAACACTACAACAGAAGTAAGATGGGACAGGTATCTGCCCACTGTTTTAGGGTGATGGAGGCCATTGGTGACCTTTTATGAGCTGTTTTAGAAGAGCAGTGGAGATGAAAAGCCAAATGAAGCGGGTTGAATGAATAGGAGATAAAAAGACATATAGACAATTCTTTCAAGGGGACCAGAGACATGACACAGAGTGATAGGCAAAGCCATGAGTTCTGATACACTGTCCAAGGCCCCAGAGAAAGGGTACAAGCTGTTAAAAAATAATATTGGGTTCCTCCAACAGGAAGAGATGTATATTAATATACAACACAGTCGGACCGCCTCTGGATTGCCGTACGGGTCCACTGTTACCATTTGAGGAATCTGGAGCAAAGGTATAAATGAATGTATGTATGGACCTCAGCCTGAAAACTGTTATTTTATATATTTGTAGAGCAATTTAGTTTATATAAGGAGAGGGCTAAATCTAGACTCATCACTTCATCACGCCTAGGAGCAGAAGTCTTACAGTATGTTAGTAAAGTAAATCTATACTATATACTCTTAAAATATGCTCCAATATCTGGTGGAGAAAGTCTTCACTCATTTTTCTTTTTATTTCAAAAATTTCTTGGCTATTTGGGCCTCTTCTTCTTTCATATGAATTGTAGAACCAATTTACTGAATTCATTTAAAAAGTCCTGTTCGGATTTGGATTACTAAAACGAGATATAACAGATATCCTTACATTTGTACATACCTTGCCCTTTCACAGGAAAAGTTAATATCGTAAAATAACACTTCTCAGCGGATGGATGCTGTCGACGGCCTGGGAGGGAGCATGCATGATACTAGTGGACAGTGCATTAAAGGCCCAATGGAGGATAGGCTGGCCAATTCAAGGCTGATGGAAGTGGAAGAGGATGGGAACTCCACTGGATGAAAACACAAAAATTCTAAAGATTAAGGAGATAGTGATCTCTGAGTTAGTTTGTTATATGAGAAAACAACATGGAAAGAAGTATACACTGTTTTTTGTCATAAAAAAGAAGAGATGCACAAGTACGTGTAAACATACTATATATGTATACTCACATATATATATATACACATACATATACACATGTGCATAAATCTGTAACTACTTGAATTTAAAAAATGTGAAGTTAATTAACTACAAAAGCAGTTTTAAATGACTTCCTGTGGGGGAAGTAGTGAACAATCCAAGAGAGAAGCTGGACTTTCCTGAATATACCTCGCTTTTCGATTTGACTTTAAAATCATGTATATTTTACACAATGGAACATCAAACTTATAATTTTAAAGAGCAATCCCTAAACACTGAAAGTAAAATAAAACAAATGAACTTAACCCAACTGGAATCAGGTTGGTGTCACAGCTACACAGAGAGAACCAATTTAAAATGACGTTTAAAACACAGTAATTTGATAGCTCATTCCTAGTGGGATATGCCCACGGGACATAAAAAGAAATGCAAAAATACCTCAAGATGCTCTCAGAAATCTCATGTTTTAAAGACAGCGTGGAGACCGTTGTTTTTGAGACTGCTACATGCAGAGTGGCATGAGGTAAGCAAGTAGTTCAGCTGAAACTGTCAACAACTAAAATTTTTCAGTATGGCAGAATGGAGATCAATGAGTTAAGTAAAAACGCTTTAATTTGAATTGGAATTCTTAGTATAAACTCATGACATATATAATCTTACCAACAAACACCATTTCCAATTTTGTCCACTAAAAAAAGTCCAGAAACAGTGACTAGGCCAGTAACATCAAGTACCCAGATGGTTGTCCCCAATTCAATTTCCCCTGGAAGGCAGTGGGCCCCTGGGATTAGAGCTGTGACAGGTCAAAGGACAGGAAAACTCCCTTCTGACCTGAGCTTCTGAGCGTCCTGCTCTCTGGTGTGACTGCAAAGATCCCCAGGGCTGTATCCGGAGACCTCAGGAGCCAATCTGAAGAGGCTCCCCCAGGCCATTGAAACACAATCACTATAATAGATCGAAGCATATCAAATCTGTTTATGCCCACTAGTTCTTAACAAAACAAACAAACAAAACTTAGTGGTCACCACTAGAGGATTCGAGAAAAGCAGCTCATCTGAAATAGACATTTAATTATATCAAGAAATTGTTCATTTTTAGGATGTGATAATGGTACTTCTTTTTTAAAGAAACACTGAAATTCTTATGGATTAAAAAAAGAAAATCCCTCCTAAATAAAAACAACACAATTCCATTTATTACCCCAACAGTTTTCTTTTGGGGGGTTAGAGGGAGTAGGAAAAAATTATTTTGAAATCCATATGGAAATATAAATGCCTGAATAGCAAAGAAAACTATGAAGAAGATAAATAATGAGAGATCTGCCTTCAACTGAAAGCCACTATAATAAAAATCACTGTAATACAACCAACATAATATTGGCATAAGAGCAGACAAATCAGTGGAACAGAAGAGTGGATCCAAAAATAGATCTCAGTATCTATCATAATTTAATACGTGACAAAGGTAGTATTTCAATTCTGTGGGAAAGAATGGTTTATTTAATAAATAGTGTTGGCATAACTGGCTATTCATCTAGAACAAAATGAACTTACATCTCAATTTCACAACAAATCCAAAAATAAATTCCAAGTAGATTAAAAAGTTAAATGTAAACGATAAATCTTAGAAGAACATTTAGGTGACTACATGCAAATCTAGGGGACAGAGGACACTTTTTTTTTTTTTACTAAAACCAGAAAACTGAAAAGTATAAAAAGATAGACATATTTGATCATATGAAAATTTAAAACTTTTATATGGCAAAAAATACCATAAACAAACTCAGAGTCAAAATATGCATTTAGAAAAATATATGCAAGGCAGATAACAGATCGAGTTAATATTTTTTATATACAACAAATTCTTACAAAGTGACAAGAAAAAGATAAATCCTTCCAATTTTTAAAAAGGGCAAAAGGTATAAATAGGCAATTCATAGAAAAGCAAATCCAATGGCTAAGAAACATTAAAAAGTACCCAAACTCATCAGTAGTCAGGGAACTGCAAATTAAAGTAATAATGAGTCATTACATCAATCAGACTGGTAAAATTTATAAAAAATGATATTATATATTGCAATCTCATGCACTGCTTGTGAAAATGTGAGTTGTTATTGCCTTTTGAGAAAAAAAAAAATCTGGCAGCATCTATTTAAATAAAGAATCCATATACCCTTCAACCCAAAGATTGCACTCCTGGGAATGTAGCTAGTGGAAAGAAAAGAACCAGTATAGAAGGCTAAGTGGAAACTTGTTTAATGTAGAATTATAGTAATAAAACCTAAAACAAAGTGAATAAGCATCTATGAGGAAATGGCTGAATAAATTGTGTATCTGCATCATAAAATATTATACAGCTATTAAAAAAGGATTAGAATCACTGCTCAGGATTTCTATAAGATGTTGAGTGAGAAAGGCAAGATGCCAAAAATTGTGTGTGTTATAATTCCCAGTGATAACCTAGTACATGTGTATGAGTGTGTGTGCATGAGTAAATGCATACATTTGTATGCAACATTTTGTCTATTTAGGATTACATGAACTTGGAGGGAAACCATGGAATACTCTGCATGGAGTTGTTAACAGAGGCCATGTCAGGTTGAAGGTAGGGGGATGAGATTTGGGTAGATGCTGGAAAAAAGATAGAAAAAAAAATCTGGTCAAATTTTTTTAATCGTAGCATACAGATAGCTAAAAGATGACATCCTATTAACGTGTGTATATGTATTATACATACACACTTTAATATGAACATGCATTACATATGTACACATATTTGTAATACATATGTGTAATGCTTATGTAGGTATATATATATATGATACATATTAGGGAGGAAAGCTAGAGTTGAATCTACATCTACATATTTGCAGAGATGTCCATGATATGTTGCTAAATTTTTAAAAGTAGTAATGTGTGTGGTATGATTCTATTTTGTCAAAACAAAGCACATACCAAAAAAAAAAAAAAAAACCCTCCATTTCTGTGGGCTGCGTAATCCTTGTAATACTGAATGAGCCATGAAAAAGATGTGAAGGAATAAATGCCAAGTCGTTAACATTTGTTACCTCAAAGGGGATTGAGACGGGGATAAAATGGAGATTGGCTTTTTATTTACATACCATTGTACTGTCTTACTTGTTACAATAAGGCTGTATTGCTTTGTGATTTGAGAAATATCAAGCAGAGAAAATAAAGAAAAAATATTTTGGGTCTTCCATCTAGAGAACATGATTATCTTTCATTATATGTTCAGCTCTCAAATAAGTTGTTTTAATATTTCTAGGCTGCAAAGAATTTTGCTATTATTGTTCTTTGTTTTAAAGGAATGAATGCTAAAGTTTATTAAATCTTTTTTGGCATCTATTGAGATGATCATCTGGTTTTTCTTCTTTAACCAATTAATGTCATTTTATTCTTCCATATCCAGTCTGTGGCTTTAAACATCATATACATGCCAACGATCCAGTCTGTGGCTTTAAAACATCATATACATGCCAACGATCATCAGCTATATGTACATGTCCAGCCCAGATTTTTCTTCCAAATCCAGATCCTGGGTAACTTCTTACTGAAACCTCTGCTTGAATGTCTAACTGATATCTCAAACTCAACACATCCAAAATGGAACTAATGACCACCTTCTCTCTCTCCTAAATTCCACCAAATCTACTCTACCCAAGGCTGTTTCTATCTCAGGTGAGGACAATCACCTAACCCATCTAATCAGTTGCTCAGGCCAGTAAATGTGAGTCATCTGTGACTTTCCTCTTTCACACTGTACACCCAATGCATCAGGAAATCCTGTTTGTTCTACCTTCAAAATGTATTCAGAATTGATCACTTTCATCATCTCTACTGCTTCCATCCTCTCTCACCTGGATCACTGAGTCCTGAGTTTGTACTGCCCTTCAATAGTCTCTTCTCAACATGACACCCAGAGTCAAGCCCTTTAAAATACATAGTAGATCAAATCACTCCTTTGCTCGAAACCTTGACCTCCCTCTCTCTCCTACATGCTTACCCGCAATACTATGCCCATTTCATTTAGATTAAAATCCAGTGTTCATGCAAGGGCTACACAATCCAGCTCCCTCTGACCTCTTGACCTCCTCAACTACTCTCCTTCTAGCTTACTCCTCCACAGCCATTTTGTCTTCCTTAAAGTCCCTGGCACGTGACAGATATACCACTTCCGCCCTGGGGCCTTCACACTTACTGTTCCCTCTGCTTTGAATGCCCTTCTGCCAGATGGCTGCTTGGCTAACTCTCTCCTCTCCTTCTCTATGAGACCTGCCCTGACTGCCTCATTCGATAAACAGCCCCTTGCCCCTACACCCACAAATCTCCTTCGCCCCCACTTACTTTTTCATTTTCTATAGCACTCACCCTTTCCTGATATACTAAAATGCTTATTAAGTATCTTTTATTGCATTAGCTCTGAGCACAGAGCTCCTCCCAAAATACTTTTCCCAATGCTAAGATTCCTTGTTTGCCTGCGTTTTGAGCTGTGATGTTCTATAAGATTTTTTTTCCTCTTAAATATGACTCCTTTTGCCTTTTCTCTTGTAAGAATAATTCCAAATTTCTGGTTCATTAACAAAGTTTTTTTTTTTCACAGTTTCCCCACACTATTGTAGATTTAGTCTTTTAAAAAATACCTCTTTGGTTGACATCATGGATTTGGTGGAGAAGGACAGGCAGATGTGTGTGCTCGCTCCCCCCATCCTTGACCTCGGAGCATTGGGAGTTTGTTAGAGTCAGTCTCTCTGATTCTGAGTGAATTCGATGAACTTGACTTACCAGACTTTAGGCCCTGGTGACCTTGTCAATACAATGTAGCTTTATGAGGCTTGGCTTGGCCACCAGCTGGCCTTTCTCTAATCTCTCCAGCTCCAGCCTATTAAATATAACACTACTTGCATTAACCAAGATATTATAAAGTATTTTTTTAATTTAGGAAGGAAATGAATTGCATAAATGCTAAATAATAAAAATGAAGTTCTAATGCCTGACACATTTCCTTTCTACTAATCGACTCAATCTTAAAATCAAATCCACCCACATCCTTAGGGAACTCATTGAAAATCTTATACAGCTGAAAAGATTTCTAATCTCCTTTTACCATGGCTCTACTACTCAATTAATGACTTTTCAAAATATAAAATATGCATTTTTATGTCTGTTTTTAAAGTCATTAAAGACCAGATTTTGACCATTGATTTGCATGCTGAATATGCCCGCCCTATGTAAAGAAATTGGGTTAATTTGGGAGTTTGGGATTGTACTAAACTATTTTTATCTAACTTTCCCACCAGCATAGCAAGCATTTTGAAACCACAGAAAAACATGCCTTTTATTCGCTCCTTTAAAAATATTATATTATCAATGCTTTTGGTTTTATGCTTTTATGAAAATTCGCAACTGTGTTGGATTTGGGGGAAAAAGTGTCTACTGTGAACCTTTAGTTCAAGGCCAAACATGCATTAAGTCAGATAACAAAATCACAAAACCGTGACCAAAATTATTATTTTTAAGAATGTGACTTGTCCTTTGACTACTAATATTATCCGATACTGAGAAGAGACCTTGAGCTTGTAGCTCATACTGAGAAGAGACCTTGAGCCTATAGCTCGGTCAGCACCCTACCTGTCAACACCTCATTTGTCAACTGGATAAACCAGTTTTTCTAGATCTTTCTGTTCAACCAATAGACCCCTGTTCTTAGCCTCCTGCTAACAATTTTATCCTTCTCCCTTTCCTTCCCCAAGATACTCCAAATTAGAATTCCGGCGTGTAAACTATTGGTATAAATGACTCTATTATCTTAGGAAAACTCCTGGGAACGAAGACCCTCATCTTATTTTGAAGTTTATTCCATCATTCTAGCGGTCTGATAGTAAATAAGTACTTTCTTGCGTTCATTCAAAACTTTTTTACTTTGATGTAAACTCATTTTCTCTTCATCGAAATTATTGGACATGGAAAATGATTGCTCATTATCCTCTGTATTATTCTTGGAGACAATGCACAAGTTCTCTCTTTGGTCTGTTCTATTTTAATTTATACCCATGAAAAGAAGAAAACCTACTTTTCATTTCTCATCATTTTTGGATGTTGTTCAGCAATTTCATGTGATTATTGAAATGTGGTGGCCAAACTGGGACCCCATTTACCAGATCTTTGTAGAGATGGTAGTTTTTGAAAGATTGAAACAATAGGAGAAATTAAATAGAAAATAACAGATTTAACTGTCAAAAATTTTTAAATTTCTGCACCATGAAAATTAATAAAGCTGGCTTAGAAAGTATTTGCATCACATATTACCATCAAAAATTCATATCTATACTATCTAAAGAATTCACTCACATGTATGAATATTTGCTTATATATAAGATCCAATTTTTAATGATTACCTTTGTATTCATTTTTTTATTTTCCTTTATTTTATTTAATTTTTTATTTTAAATTAAGACGATCTGTTTGAGTAACATCACACTCTGGTAGATAAATGAATGGAAAATATTCTTATTGACCAATGTTCACTTTTCCTCAAAAGTTAGTTGACATGTCTTAGTAGCCCCCAACAAACTCTTAGGGAAAGTGAGCTCTTCTTCAAACTCTATGATTCTATATTCACAACATATTGTACTGCCCTTGTTATAGCAGTCACTACATTATTCTGCAGTTATTTATATCACTGTCTTCCTTACTAGAAATGACTGCCTGATAAGGTGTCAGAGCAGGGACCATGTCTTTGCTTCATTATCTTTTCATTATCTAACATGGCGTGTGGTACATGCAGCAGGTACTTCATAATTGCTTATAGAATGAATTAGTTCATGTTAAAACAAATGTAAATAGTAATTACAGAATTACAGAAAAAATCTTTCTTTTTAAGCTTTTATTAAAAATATGCAATACAATACAATAATATTTTGTTCAAGAAGACTTTAATACATTGATAGACATGTGTTCTTTTTGCCCAGGCATTTAAAAATATGAATATTATTAAAGTATAGTAAAAAATAGGGATTCTCCAGAAATTAATTGATAAATTCAGTGTAATGCCAGTCAGACTGCAAGGTTTAAAAAAAAAAAATCAACAAAATTATTCTGAAGTTCATCTAGAAAAATATTCACAGAAAAATAAATAATAAAGGGAAATAGCCTTATCAAGTATTTAAATGTTTTATTACCTTAACAGTGATTAACATTATATGGACTAAATGGGTGACAGAAAGATTCTATTAAATTCACAGAATGGTAAATTCAGAAATGGTCGGAAGTATGTCTGAACATTATCATATGATAAAGTTAGCCTCTCAAAAGCAGTGGTAAAAAAGATAGCCTGTCCAATAAAGTATGCTGTAAAAAATGGAAGCAACTTGACAAAAGTCATCTGGATCTCTACATTATTTCTTTCACCAAAGGAAATTCAATGGCTTTAATTCCTAAAGAAATGCCATAACAACAACAACAAAAACCCGAGAAGAAAACATGAGTCAATTTGGAAAAATAGGTTCGAATAGCGAAGATCATACGGTGACGTGAGATTAAGAAACCACAGATAATAAAATTGATTATTTAAAAATTTTTTTAAAACTTGAAATTTCCATGTAGCAAATAAAGCCCCCCAAAACAAATAGGTAAACAAAAAATGATCCATAGACAAAATCAAAAGACAAACAAGAATCAGAAAGAAAAACGTTTGCAATACATGATACATGAAGGACTAATCTCTTTAATATCAGAGTTCATACTAATCCACATGAAAAAAATTAATGATCCAATAGAGAGATTGACAAAGGATATGAACACAAAATTCATAGGAGAGCTAATTAACATATAACAAGATAATAGAGGAATATCAAAGGAAAGTAATGTAATTCCGTTTTTCACTTATATGATTAGCTAATGTGTATATATTTTAAATCAGTGACATACAGTGTTGGCCCCAGACAGGAGAATAAGATACTACCAAAACAATTGGTAAAGGATGAGACAATACATAAAATATTTGGGAAGGCAATTTGGCAATATAAAAAAAAATTTAAATTAGAATAAACATGAAAAAATATGTTTAGAGATTTTGTTGTATCGTTTAAAACAATGAATGCTAGATACGACTTAAATATCTATCAATAGAGAATTGATTAACTAAATTATGATACAGCTATATAATGGACTTCTATACAGCTCAAATAGAATGTGCTAGATTAGAAAGATAAGAAAAGGTATTTGTTATATCATTAGTTGAAAAAAAGAAGCAAATTCAGAACAGTGGTACAATATGATCCCATTTGATTTTTAAAGTGTATCTATGGCATGTATGCTTTACATGTTCAGTCAGATTCTATTTAATGATGGGGAATATGTTCTAAGAAATTCGTCATTCAGTGATTTTGCCATTATGCAAACCTCCTAGAGAGCATTTACACAAACCTAGATGGTGGAGCCTACTATGCACCCAGGAGCCTACTATGCTACATGGTATAACCTAGTGCTCCTAGGCTACAGGCCTGTACAGCATGTTACTGTACTGACACTGCAGGCAATTGTAACACAATGGTAAGTATGTGTATATCTAAACATATCTAAAGATAGAAAAGGTACAGTAAAAATTCAGTATAAAAAATAAAAAATGGTACACTTGTAAAGGGCACTTACCATGAATGGAGCCTGCAGGACTGGGAGTTGCTCTGGGTGGGTCAGTGAGTGAGTGCCGAGTGGATGTGAAGGCCTAGGATGTTCCTGTACACTACTATAGACTCTACGAACACTAAATTTATAAAAAATATTTTTCTTTCTTTAACAATAAATTAACCTCAACTTATTGTAACTCATTTGCTTGATAAAGTTTTTAAAACTTTTTTACTCTTGTAAAAACAAAAGAGCGGAAAACATAATCATATTGTACAACTGTACAAAAATATTTTTCTCTACATTCTTATTCTATAAACTTTTTTTTTCTATTTAAAAGGTTTTTAAAATTTATTTGTTTACTTTTTGAACTCTACTTTTTGACACAAACACACACATTAGCCTCGGCCTACACGGGATCAGGATCATCAACATCACTGTCTTTCATCTGCACATCCTTTCCCACTGGAAGGCCTTCAGAGGCAATAACGCATGGAGCTGTCACCTTCTATGATAACAACGCCTTCTTCTGGAACACCTCCTGAACCACCTGCCTGAGGCTTGTCTTGAGGAGGTGTCTCTCTTTTCAGAAATATGTCCATGGTGGTTATTTTTTTTTCATCATAGATTTGCTTGTAGGCAGATACTGTAATTTTATGGGACTATGGTCATATATGTGAAATATGTCCATGGTGGTTTGCTTGGTTTGTTATTTTATTTTTTTTTATCATAGATTTGCTTGTAGGCAGATACTGTAATCTTATGGGACTATGGTCATACAAATGTGATATCATTGACCAAAACATCATTATGTGGTGCATGACTGTATTTATATAAAAATTATCTGGAAGGATACACAATTTATTAACAATGGCTAGTTCTGGAAATGGAATTAAGAGAAGAAAGATATGAGGAACTTTGCTTTTTACTTTATACTCTTTTTATTTTGTAAGTATAAAGTATTTTTGTAATTAGATTTTAAAACATTGTAAAATATGCTTGTATTTTACATAGCAGTCATTAGAAGCATATCCCTCGAGCAAACAGTTTAGCAACACATGATGAACCACAGGGCTGGGAGTAGAGTGGAGTGAGTGAGGCACTTGCCTTGGGGGAAAAATTTAAGGGTACATTAAAAAACTCAATAGTCAAGATCAGTGATATTTTAATGGAATATATTTTTTTAAATAATGTTAATGCAAACAAATGTATGATGAATAAAGTACCAAAAATTTAAATAAGCCCTGCAATTGTACAACTGCCTCACTCACCATCTCACCTTCATATGGTCCCCTTAGATACTGTCTTTATTTAAAATTTTATTCTTTTATTAGTCATTGATTTAAAAAAAACTTTATTTTGAAATGATTGTGCATTCACAAGAAATTGCAGAGACAGTACAGAGAGGTCCTGTGTATTCTTTACCTATCTTCCCACAATGGTTACATCTTATGTAACCATAGGACAGTGTCAAAACCAGGAATTTGACATTTGTGTAATGCATGTGTATAGTTCTATGTCAAGAGGCAGAATGATTCCATCCCCTCAAGGATCTCCCTCATGCGACCCCTTACAGTTACAGTCATCCCTCCCTTTCCCCATCCTTAATCCCTGGCAAAAACTAGTGTAATTTCTACATCTATAATTTTGTCACTTTAAGAATGGTATATCAATGGAATCGTATAGTATGTGACCTTTTGAGATTGTTTGTTTCCACTCAGCAAAATGACCTTTAAAAATCCATCCAAACTGGTGCATGCGTCAATAGTTTTTACATTTTTATTGCAAAGTAGTATTCCATGGTATGGATGAACCAGCACTTGTTCGACCTTTCACTTGATGAGGAAAATTTTGGTTGTTTCTAGTTTTTGTCTATTACAAGTAGTGCTGCTAT
Organism: Pteropus alecto; assembly: GCF_000325575.1. Classification (NCBI taxonomy): domain Eukaryota; kingdom Metazoa; phylum Chordata; class Mammalia; order Chiroptera; family Pteropodidae; genus Pteropus; species Pteropus alecto. Next base: position 18,992,951 of record NW_006441953.1, on the reverse strand, counting down.
GAAAAATTATGTGCAGGCTTTTGTGCAAATGTAAGATTTCATTTCTCTAGAATCAAAGCTCCAGAGTGCAATTGCTGTGTTATATCATAAGTGTATGTTTAGTTTTTAAGAAATTGACAAACTATTTTCCAGAGTGGCTGTACCATTTTACATCCCCACCAACAATGCATGAGAGATCCAGTTTCTCTGCAACCTCCCCAATATTTGGTATTTGTTATTGACTGAATTATGCCTTCCCTAGATTCATGTGTTGAAGTCCTAACTACCGGTACATGAGAATGTGACTGTATATGGACATAAGGTCTTTAAAGAGGCGATTAAGGTTAAATGAGGTCATTGGTTGGGCCCTGATCCAGTATGACTGGTGTCCTTAGAAAAAGAGGTGGTTAGGACAGACTCACAGAGAAAAGAACATGTGAGGGTAGAAGAGAATATGGCCATCTACAAGCCAAAGAGAGAGGCCTCAGAATGAAATCAACCCTGCCAACACCTTGCTCTCAGACTTCTAGCCTCCAGAACTGTGAGAAATAAACTGCTGTTGTCTTAAGCCATCCCATCTGTGGTATTTGTTTATGGCAGCCCTAGCGCACTAATACAGTATTGTCACTATTCTTAATTTTAGCTGTTCAGACGGGTTTGTAGTGATATCTCATTGTACTATTAATTTCTCCTTTTATTTCATTTTGATTTCTTCCAGAGGCGAAAGAAAGTTACTGGATGTTGATAAGAACTTAGCTACAGAAGCCTTTTTCTCAGGGATGGTATGATGCGGAAATGTCCTTTTAATTACACAATCGTGTTAAGTTGCAAAGGTCCAGTCATCCTTCTGTTATATTTTGCAATAGTAAAATAATTGGTAAAGCTGTGAAAACTTTCTGTGCGCTCATTTCTTTGTTGTTCTTTTAATGCTTCATCATAACAGAATCTTTTGGAAAACATCTTAAGCAACAATTAGGAATCCAAAGTTTAGTTAAATTTTTGTCACCAATGCAAATAACTCACAGAGGTGAAAAAAGGGTTAATATACTCACTGTGCATCGCTAAATATTCTCATGTTTGGGCTTGTGTTATCCTGGGCAGTGGCAACTTACTCTTCCGCATGGCAGCTGGTAGAAAAGTAAAAATTGGCATTGATTGTAAAAACACATTTTAATTCCCAAAATATCAAAGCTTAACAAATATTTGCATTCATAATCACCAAATAAGAAAGTTGTTTACATGTTTGTTTCCTTGGCAAAATTTTTTTAAATTTATTTATTTTAATTAGTTTCAAGTATACAGTACATTGGTTAGACATTTATGTTGTTCATAAAACGATCCTCCCACTTGCTTCCTCCCTCCCCTGACCCTTCACCTAGCCAACGTATTAATGCTAACTACATTCCCTATGCCGTGCTCCCCATTCCCGTCACCCTCCATCAGCTACTAATTTGTACTTTTTTAACCCTTCACCGCATTCTCCCAGCCTCCCAACCCCTCTCCCCTCTGTCCATCACCAAATTGTCCACTATATTTATGAGTCTGTTTTTCATTTGTTTGTTCTTTTTATTCTTTAGATTCCACATATAAGTGAAATCGTATAGTGTTTATCTTTTTCTGTCTGATTTAAATACCTTTTAGGTCCATCAAAGCAATACCTTTTTCCATCTCCTTCTTTTTACTCTGTGTGTCTTTTAATCTGAAGTGAGTCTCTTGTAGTCAGCATACATAGGGGTCTTGTTTTCCTATCTATTCAGCCATTCCATCTTTCCGTTGGAGCACTTAATTCTTTTCCATTCGAGGTACTTATCGATAGGAATGTAGTTGTTACCATTCTTTATTCCTGTTTTTGATACATGTTTTTTCTTCTTAAAGAAGTCCTTCCAACAATTCTTGTAATACTGGCTTGGTGTTGATAAATTCTTTTAGTTATTTTTGTCTGAGAAGGTCTTTATCGGTCCTTCAACTCTAAATGATAGCTTTCCTGGATAACGTATTGTTGGTTGTAGATCCTGAATTTTCAACACTTTGAATATTTCATGCCACACTCTTCTGTTCTGCATAGTTTCTTTTGAGAAGTCTTTTCTTTCTTTGTATTTAACCTTTGGCATTTTAATTATGATATGTCTTGGTGTGGGCCTCTTTGGATCCCTGGTTTTTGGGATTCTCTGAGCTTCCTGGGGGTTTTATGACCATTTCTTTCACCATGTTAGGGAAGTTTTCTATCATTATTTCTTCAAACAGCTGTTTTATTAATTTTATTCAGGTGTGTCAATCAGGTGGATATTTTGACCCTTAATAATGTCTCATATGCTCCTTAACTTATTTTTATAGTCTTGACACCTTTTTTCTTGCCATTCCGATTGAGCGTCCTTGGCTTTCCCATCCCATAGATAGGTCATTTGATCCTTTTCTTTATTCACTTTGTTTATTCCTTTGTTTACTCCATTTAACATACTTCTCTTCTCGAATAATGTGTTCTTCATTTCAGACTAGTTCCCTTTTATAATTTTCATTTCCATTTTTATGTTTTTTTATCTCTGTGTTGAAGCTCTCACTGAATTTATCTATGCTTCCCATAAGTTCATTGAGCATCTTTATAAGTGTTTTGAACTCTGCGTCTGTTAGATTGATTACTTGACTCCACTCTATCTGGATCATTCTATTCTCTCATGTGGTTTCTGCTTCTTTGTCTTCTCATTTTGGCTGCCTTTCCATGTCTGTTTCTATGTACTAAGCAAAGATCCTAAGTCTCCTAGTCTTATTAGGATTTGTGAAGTAGGTGTCCAGTGGCACAGTCCTGAGAGGGGTTCAGCTGCAGGGCAAATTTAGCCCAAGCCTCTACTCCCTGGGGGCCACCTGTTATGATTCAGCAAGCAATCCACAGGTGCTGTGTTTATAGTTGCCTCAAAAGGCCACACCAGAAACTGAGGCCAGCTGGCTCCAGTGTGAGTCTAGGCTCTGCTCAGCAAGGAGCACCTGACTCACCGAGGATATGTCTGGATGTGGCTTGGGTGGAGCCGCGAGCTGGGGGAGGCGGGGTTTCAGGGAATCCTCTGGGCTGAGCAACCTCTGTTATCCAGTTTGATGACGTCTAGGCTATGGCGGCGCTGCGCACTGGGACAGGGAAGGGCTCAACAGGGAACAATGGATACCACTGGCACTTCCATATAGAGCGAGTCTTGCTTTGGCCCTCCCTCCGACAGTGTCTCCCTGTAAGTCCCTGGTGGCCCCTGCGTGCAGCCGACTCGGCACTGGTGCTCAGAGTGAGCAGGTCTGTCACTGTGAAAGTCCACTTGAGAGTGTGGTCCCTTTAAGAGGCGTCTGCCGCTGCCGCAGCCTCCGTCTCCCTCAGCTGCTCAAGACCAGACAGCCCTGTGTCCTACCTTCTGCCGTTGCAGGGTGATTTCTTGGATTTCTCCCTAGTTGTATTGCTTGTTTATTTAGATCCTGGGTGATTTTTCCTTGCTGTTTGCTCCTCGTTTCCATCACAACTTTGATTTGGTCACCAGAGGGATGAACAGAGCCTCTATCTACACCATTTATTTTTCCCTCCTCCTTGGCAAGATTTATAAGCTCCTTAGTTCTGCTATTTTTCTACTTTGTCTCTGTGTTCCTAGATCCAGTATGGTGCTTGGTATGGATTTCGTGTTCAATAAATACTGCGGAATGAAGGGGTTAATGCAAACTGTAAGCTTGTCAGGTTATGAATGATACAAGTTCATGTGTCAGTTATTTGGTTGGACTGACATAGGTTGAAGGCATGATTCAATTTGTTCTTCCTTGTTCCATGAATGTGACAAAGATGTTTTGCAAACAATTTGAAAAATGTTTTTCTCAAATCCAAGAGGAAAAGATACACATAAATGGATAGAATCTTCTCACTTAAATTGTCCTTGAATCTTGGAACTGCTTGTATTTCTCTGATAGGAATAGTTCATAAACAAGTGAATAAACAAGTAGTCAACAAATATTAACAGGACACTTTCGAAATATCTGATAGTCCTTAGGTCTAGAGACCAATTTTTCAAGGAAATGTGTCCTAAGTGCTGTGGTGTTTTATTGCATACATATACCGTGTAATATACAGGCTATAAAAAATTGTTCTTGGTTCATATGATGCAATTAAATAACTCAAAATTTCATGGTGCTATTCAAAAACCTTCACAACTGTTCAGGGGTTAGGACTCAAGGCACTGTCTGCCCAGAGTCTCTTCAGAGAGGGAGGCATGAAGAGCTTAGACGTGGGGTGTTCTAGTTATCCATTGCTGTATAACAAACTATCTCAAAACATATTGGCTTAAACCAACCACCATTTCATTATTGCTCATAATTTTATGTGTAAGGAATTTAGGCAGGGATCAGCAGAAGTACTCCATGTGGCATCACCTAAGGTTACTTGGCAGTATTTAGATGGAGTTCTGGGATGACCAGGAGGGCACAAGATGGCTTTACTGACATGTCTAGTGGTTTGGCAAGGTAGACGAAAGGCTCGGCTGAGTTGGGACTGTCCGCTGGAGTACCTACACATGGTTTTTCTATCATGGTGGCTTCAGGTAATTTGTCTTATTACTTGGCAGCCCAGGCCTGCATGGCTATTTATGACACAATCTCAAAATCATATACTGGCAGTTCCACCATGTTTGATTGGTCCAAGCTTGCCCAGTTTCAAAATGTGGGGACATCCATCCCACCTCTCGAAGGCAGGAGTGTCAAAGAATTTTCAGCCTTGTTTTAAAACTGCCAGGAGTGTAGAGGTGGGGAGAATCCAACAAAAAGCCAAATCTATGTGGAGAAAGACTACATGCCCCTCAAGCCTGAAGGGCATGATGAGTTTGCAGGCTGCAAGGGGAAGGATGAGAAGTAAGGCCAGAATTAAAGCAACAAGATTCAGAAACTTCATGACAGAGGGAACTGTCAGCATCATGTATTCAGCAATAAGATCTACAAGCAGCAAGAAACACTGGATATACCCTCTAGAAGTGATGCAGAGTCTCGTGTGCAGAGTCCTAAATTCCATGGTTCTTTATCACATACATTTACCATGTAATAGATCGGCTGTAAAATTGTTCTCGGCTCAAGTGATGGAATTAAATGAACCAACATTTCATGGTGCTATCCAAAGAACTTTCTAGTGTGTGATATGGGGTGATATTGATTATCAAAGGAATGCAGATGGCTGGGTAGTTGCTTAATTATGCTTGGACATCTAAGCAATATGGTCACCTGAAATCACTATTTCCTCTTCTTAGCGACTCAAACCCTTTTCCGTTCCACAGATAACTTGTCTAAATCCTGACCAGGGATCACTCTATTCCTGGCCTTTCTCGAGCTGAGCCTTCTGTTCAGTCTCCCAATCTACCCACAACTTTGGGGCCGTGGGACAGAGAATGGTGATTTGGGGCTTCCCTGGCTTCATTAAAACCCAAGCGAGACCTGGTCTCAAATCTTCATCAGTGAGTCTCAGATTTGTCCCCTAAATTCTGTATTCCTCTGCTTTTTCCCCCATATCCTTCAGTGTCTTTCCTCTTCCATTACCCTGCTCTTCTCATGCCTGCATTTTAGTTCACACGGGGTTCTTCTGAAACTTTCTCTAAACTAGTATTTTTCACCAAAAAATTTCCTACCAGCAATTCTCAGGATTGCTGATTGTTAAACCATCATGAAGTTTGCAAGCTGGTCGACGTCACATGGGTAGCTTCCACTTGACCGTGGAGGAGTGGCAGTAACCCAGCCCTTTCTACCCCAAGGCCAGTTGTTAAACACTTACCAGCACATCCTGCTCCGCCTCTTTATGATTTTATTTTCTCTCCTCTTGCCTCACTCTACCTCTGTCTGAATTTGATTCAGAGCCATTATTTCCACTTGCTGTGGAGTCACAGATCATTTGCATTTGAAAATATAAAATGGTTAAGAGCAAGCCGCTTCACCTCTTTAAGCCTGCCTTCATCTCCTGTCTGTAAAATGTTGATAACCACATCTTCCTCATAGGTTATGGTGGGATAAGACCAGGTCAAGCATGACGGCGCTTGGCAAATACTCAATATTTGGTGATTCATATCACTCCGCCATTCCTCATCCCAATCAGCCTTAGGTTACTTATTTATCCAGATGATTTTTGGAGTTGTTGTATTCTTGGAAAAGCTGACACTAATGATTCATCAGTGAAGTGTATTTTCCGTTGAAAAATTATTTTAATGGTGGAAAAGGCTCATGACAATCAATCCACACTCTTTTATAGTTCTGTGATGAACTGAGAAAACCAGGTCTCTTTCTGCAATGCTAGGCCCTGGGCAGTTTGGGTGTATTCTGAATGAGAATTCTTGGATTGTTATTTATGCTGGCATTCTTTCGCTTGGACAAAGCTGTTCTTCTGGGAATATTCATCTGGCATTTGTCTGTATTTGACTTTGCCTTAATTTTGTAGGACCAGCTTCCCTATGTGTTGAGGTCATTGTGCATTGAGGTCAGATATGAATCAGTTGGACAAAACATGTTAACAACCCTTATTCCCCTCTACTCCAGATGAAATATACACATCCCATCCCGTGCATTGTCTTCCATGGGTAATGACTTTTACCTAGTGGAATTCATACCCAATTCTTTCTAAAAGACTGATTTTACTTGAAAAAAGAAATATTTTCTTATGCTATTGTTACTATATTTGATGAGATTAATTGTCCCCTATTTTAAAAACATACATTTTAATGTTTAACAAGGATGTCAAGAAATGCATACAGTAAAAAATAAAAGGAAAAAATAGAAGTTATTTCTTTGTCTTTGGAAAGTGTCAAGGTCCTCTTTTTGCTGCTACATAGTCCCTATGGACCATTTTATTTTAAAGGTAAGTTTGCTGAGTTCTAATTTACAAGCATTAAAATTTACCTATTTTAGTGTAAAGTTCTATGAGTTGTGGCCAGCATGTGTGTTGTGCAACCACCACAATCAAGGTATAGAACATTTCCATTCCTTCCCAAAATTCTCTAGGGCCCTTTGTAGTAGACCCCCTCCCCAACACCCGGGCCCTGACAATCAGTGATCTGTTTTTAATCCTTACAGTTTTGCCTTTTCCAGAAAGTCGTAGTAATGAAATAATACTGTTGAGTCTGGTGTCTTTTCCTCAGCTACTGCGTTTGAGATGTACCCATGATGCCTTTGTACTGGTGGTTTGTTCTTTGTTATTGCTGGATAGTGTTGCATTGTGAGCCTGTACCAGTTTGTTTATCCATTCATCAGCTGAAAGACATTTGGGTTGTTTCCAATGTGGAGTGATCATGAATCAAGTCACTGTAAATAGCTGCATATAGACTTCTATATGAGCATAGGTTTTCATTTTTCTTGCGTAGATCCTATGGATCATTTTCTTGGATCCCCCAAACTCCTATGGCTCCCACACATCTGTCTGCCTTAACCTCAGACCCCAACCCCCAACCTGCAGAGTTAAACACTGTTCTCACTTCAAGCCAAGATATGCGAGTGCTAGAGCCAGGGAGAAGTTTCAGTATTTAAGCCTCTAGACAACTGACAAACCCTCTGCAGAGACAGGGAAATAAATAATACACAGAGAAATAGATGGGCGATAGGTTGAGGGAGGAAAAGTGAGGAAAAATAAGGCGAGCAAGCATGAGGCAGGTCTCCTATGTCAGGTGCTGTAATTATAGGCTTCTTAATTAGCAGCCCAGCTGCCTATAAAATCGAATTGTGCTTCTCTGCCTATAAACTGGAATCGTGACTCACTGAATTATGATTTGCTTAAATCCACTCTCGCCATTTGTGCCTGTAGCTAATGTATTGCAGCTGATATCTGGACTAAAGTGAGATGATTAGGAGGTCTCTGGTCATCAGAGACTTCTATTAATAATTCTATTTGAAGAACAATAATAGCTAACACTTACTGAGTGCTTGCCATGTACAGATACTATTCTAAGGACTTCAGATATGGGACCTCATTTAATCCTCATGACAATCTTAAGAGCTAGTGATAATTTGCCCCTCCCCTCCTTTACAGATTTTACGGAATCTGAGGCATGGACAGGTTAAAAACCATTGTCAAGTGGCGAAGCAGGAATAGAAACACAGGCCATCTGGTTTATAAGCCCAATTGTTTAGCCACTGGTCTATCCTGCCCCTACATACCTGCCAGACATTTGGCATCTCTTCTTCGGTCTTCACACCAGCCCAACAAGGTGACTTCTTTTTATCCCTATTTTGCAGATGAGCGAAGTGAGACTCAGAGAAATTAAGTAACTAGGTCAAGGTCCCCCAGCTAGTGGGTCGTGGAGTTGGGAATGGAATCTAAGTTAGTCCACATGCTCTCTGCCACCTCTCTTAGCTTCTAATAAGATCACTTGGTTTGCCTTGGACTTGACCTAAGTTGAGAGGCTGTCGAAGACATGAAATGAAGATGAATTTGTCTGGGTCTCTGTTAACGTGCTGTCCAGGCTCAGCACGTGCTGCTTCTGCGTTCCTGCTGGGAGCTCACTCCGTGCAGCCTGTTGGCCCCAGAAAGGATCTCTATGGGAACCAGGAGACATTGTAAAAATATTCTGATTTTTCACCAGGCCTTTTCTCAAACAATCAACTCCCTAAGGAAAGTTTGGGGGGAAAACCCCAAAAATAAATACTTAAGGATATATTTATAATAGATGTCCTCTTGCTTCCATTTGACTCAAATTTCCTTAATAGGCTGCTTATTCTGGGCACCATGCTTGCTCTAATTAGTTTTTTCATGTGATGGTTTGTCTCTGGAGAAAGAGAGAGCATTAAAGCGTGAGCAGCAGCTATGGCTGTAAAACCGCCAAATTAGCCCGTCATTCCCTTGGCTGTGCTTCCATGAAGTAGAGGTGACGGCCAGCCTGGTCCTTATCGAGCTTAGCTTCCACAAAAATACCCTGACGTGGGGGATTCTTGGTTTTCATCATTTATTTTTATCATGATTGGACATCTTCTTTGTGCTCAGCTCTGTGTTCAGCACTTTTGGACATTTGCTATCTCTAGTTCCCACAACAGACTTCAAGCACACATCTGTCTCTCTCCTGAATTATGGGCTCCTGAGTATAGGAAAATATGTCATCAAGGATGAATTGGATCCGATTTTCTATCATGCAGGAGCCCCTAGTTTAATGGGAGAAGCTGGCTTATGTATAAATAATCTGACAATATGGCACGCTATTACAGGGCAATAAGATTATAACAATAATAGCTAACATTTAAGGAAAGTCTATCATGGTCCCGACACAGTGCTAAATCCTGCACGTGTTGACATACTTCTTTAATCCTTAGTGAAACTGATGCCGTATCAGCTATCTATTACCATAATAATGCTGTGTAATGACCATAAAATCTCAGTGGCATGCAATAACATTTATTTTTGATCACAAGTCTGTGCATCGTCTGGGAGCTTCTGCTTCTGGGGCAGCTGGCTATTGGCTGAGGCACCTGGGCTGGGATGTCTCCTGCATCTGGGTGGCCAGGGGCTGGCTGGTCTAAGAAGGTCTGAGATGAGACAATTTGCCTTCATTTTATTTGGTCTCTTCTCCCTCAGCAGGCTAGCTCTTGTTTATTCTCATGGCAGAGGCGGTATCCAAGAAACAGGTAGAAGCACACAAACCTCTAGAAGCCAAAACTCAAAACTGATACATGGTCAATTCTGCCGCATTTGCACTTGGTCAAAGCAAATTTACAAGGGTAATCTAGATTTGAGGAATGGGGACTAGGCTCCATCTCTTGAGAGGAGCTGCAAAGTTATGTTATAAAGGGCATGGATACCAGAGAAGTGAAGAATTGCAGTCCTTTTTGTAATCTGCCACAGGGACTATTATCTTCATTTTACAAATGAATAAACTGAGGCATAGAGAGGTACCTAAGCTCCCACAGAAAGTTGGGGCATCATAAACAAAAGGCTATGGAAGTATTGGTGAAGGGGGATATTAATGCTTTTATAAAAAACTCAAAAGCTTCTTTGGTGTGGGGATGAATTGGAGCTGGGGCACAGCAGCTGTGGTAGACAGCCTGCTAGTTTCTCACCTCGAGAAGTTCTGCTCAGTCTACAGCCATGCCACCCTGAACAAGCCCGATCCCGTCTGATCTTGGAAGCTGAGCAGGGTCAGGCCTGGTTAGTACTGGGATGGGAGACCACCTAGGAAGACCAGTGCTGTAGGTGTAAAAAATAAGGGATTATAAGCTGACAAGGTCCTTGGAATCTTTGATGCCAACCAAGGGTTGCCTCGCCTAAAAAAAAAAAGTTCTGCTCAAAGTTAGCTCGCCTACTTCCAGGGCAGCATTCAAGTGTCAAAATTGCCCCCAAGGGCAATTCTCAACCAAGGTGAGGGTAGGAACTGGTGAATCAATACCCCAGCTTCTCCTCTATGGTGGACCAGTTCTGTGGCACATTTTACAAAGTTGCTCAGGTAATCCCCTGGGGATTGTCCCCCAGGTTACTCTTGGTAGCAACCCGCTCATTAACATATATCTTATCACCTTCCCCTTTCAAAGAAGTCACCTGCACCCAAGCCCTTGTCCCAGGCTCTGCTTTTGCAGGAAATCAAACTAAGATACCTTGAAGAATGGATAAGATATTGACAGAGACAAGGAGGCTGGTGCAGTGTTCTAGGTATAGGATCTTTCTTGAATAAAGTCTTTGAGCTGTTCTAAGCTCTTCTTTTCATTTGTTGAGAAGTACTTTTCAGAAGCTGGGACTGATTTTGTAACATGCAACAGGCAGAGCAAACATGAGGGATACTTCCTACCTAGTCATCATGCATGGTAATATCTTCTTCTCTTTTACTTAACATTAACTTTTCTAGTTACAAAAGAAATGCAAGCATATTGTACAGAAAGCAAGTAAAGAGAAAGAGAAAAAATCATAATCCTATCAACATAGTAGCAACTTCTGCTGAAAAATTTTTCTGTATTTCCTTTGGTTTTTCTTGCGTATATATTTTAATATATTTTATGCATACTATATATTCAATTTTGGATTCCCCTTTCCCCCTTAATATTAGAGCAAAAGCATTTAATATTATTAACAAATTTTTAGAACTCTAACTTCTAATGTCTGCCTTATATTATATCATGTGAATATGCCATAGTTTTACTTGATCATTCTCCCACTTTTGGACATTATGTCTAAATTTAATTTGTGTAAATAACACTATATTTACATCTTTCTGTAATCAAGTTTTATATTAATTTCAGATTATTCCTTTTAACAGTGATTCCTAGAAATAGCATTAGTAGGTTATAGGGTTTAAATATTTTCACGGGCTTTTGGCCACCAAAACCTTAACTTTAACATTTGGTTTTTGCCCAGCACAGGTATCAATTTTAGTACCTAAGGAGATTTTTAATTAAAAATCTTACTCATACAATCGACACATTCTTATTGAGCACCTACTGTGTTCTGGCATGGTTCCTGGTATTAGAGATATGACAATGAACAAAACACATGAAAATCCCTGCCCTGGGTAGATACAAGGTGAGCCTTGAACATCTTCTAGTGAATATTAGTAAGGAAGTGCTCGACAGAAATAATGAATGCATGTTACGAGGACACAGAGCCCTCTTGAAAGGGTTCCCACCAGCAAAATCTGGGACAGTTTGAGTACCAAATAGTTAAGGACAACAGTGAATTATAAACCACTAAAAAACAGAAATTGATGAATCTATTGTAATAATAGATAAGTAAACAAACAAACGAGAGAAGAGAAGGCTATTGCTTATAGTGAAATACCAAGTTCCCACTGGTAATGGCACAGAGTGTTGAGGCTGGAAATTACCATTTTACAACTATCATAATAAAGACTGGCTTAGGCAAAAATCATCAATGGATTCTAAATCTAGGAGGTAATTTTCAAAAGGAACAAGAGATCACCTGGTCTTCAGTGTCTCTCTAGAGATTGGTTGGTCATCTGTTTTAAGATAAAGAATAGCAACTGGTCTTTCAGTGCTGAAATCAGACAACATCTTGACCAGATGATTAAAACTGTCATCACTCGCGAAGGGCATGTGGATGTTGTCTGCTTCCAGATGTCATTCATTGAGAAGGACACACATCACCAATGATGTATCCCGTTTGAGAATGCGTAACCTTAATATAACCATGAAGAAATCAGGCCAATCCTGAATGAGGAAACATCTATTAAGAGGGAGAGAGAGAGAGAGAGAGAAACTACAGTCTTCAAAATAATGTCAATATTATAAAATACAAAAAAGGCTAAATTGGGGGAAAATGCTATAAGAATAGTATTAGGTTGATTGACATTAGGTCAATTGCCATTGGAATTCAGTAAGTAGATTAGGTAATAGTATTATATCAGAATTAAAGTCACTGAAGTTGATAACGGTACTGTGGTTATTTAGAAGAATATCTCAATCCTTAGGAAATACACACTGAAATAATTAGAGGTAAAGGGCCTGATATATATATAACCTACTCCCAAATATTCAGAAAAAAAAATTATACAATTATATAATTAAAATAATCACATATGTTTCCTATGAGAGGGAGTAAATTATAACACATGTGGGTAAAATGCTAACAATAGATGAATCTGGGGAAACAGTTCATGGGTGTTCTTTGTACTAGTTTTATGCTTACCAATTTCTTGTGTTTGAAATTATTCACACACACGAAAATCCCTGACTTCGTAGAGCTTACATTCATCAAGATTACAAAAATATTGGGGGAGAATAACTGAACCCACACACTGGGAAAAGAGCTGTGTTTGAGCACTTCACCAAACATGTGCCTGAGCATAATCACTGTTCCGGCATTACCCTCTCTCTAGGATGGGATGGGGGTCTTTAACCAGTGCGGCGGAGGTTCTCTGTCTACACCCCATTTCTCCCTGGGTATGTGCACGACATCTCATCTCCCCATTGTTCTGCACGGTGATTGTTCCCATTTCAGGGCTATGACAGTCAGGCTCAACCAGAACAGCAGAAACCTTCCAAATATTTAAAATAGAAGGAGTTTAATGCAGGACTTGAAGACAAGCGGGACAGTGAAGAGGCCCAGAGATTTGCAACGGCAGAAAGCCACTTTCACCCCAAGGCTGGAGGGGCAAAGGGTAAAGGCGATTTTTCTGGAACCCAGGAACTGGGGTCACCTGGCAGACACAGGCATCACCGCAAGCCTGTTGCAGGAGCTGGCAGCTGCGACACTGCGCCCCTGAAAGCTCTCCAGAGGCAGAGAGCAGTTCCTGCTTCTCCTTTCCTCTTGCTCCAATCTCCTCCCAGTGGCTGAACCCAGGCAGCCTGGGAAATGCAACCTGTAGGGTCAGCCCATCTCTCCCCCTCTGAATACACACACCTTGCAGGATGCAGAACAGAGCAGAGGGAAGGTGAAAATGGATCTTAGGCTAGCCCCCTCCTCCCTGAGTATTATTGCAGATGGAAATTTGTATCTGTAATGTTCAAAAACTTTTTTTTTTTGTATTATCATCAGGGAGGTTTGGCTTCTCCCTATTGTTTTTGTAAGTTTTTGGTTTAATTTCTTGGGCCTTTGACTCTGTCTCTCTATTCTAAGCCCTCTCTATGCTGGCCATGATCCCTCTCAGGCAGACCTGAGTTAGCTGTGGTTTCTGCAGCTGAGCAGATCCCTTTGAAGTCTTGTATAAGTATTCGAAATTAGATGATGTTTCTATTGTGGCTGCATCTTTGGGGTGCTAATCATTCACTTCTAGCCCTCTCTCTGGTCTGTTTCCCAAGCCCCATCTGTAATCATGTGAACAGTGTTTCAATCTTCTTTGGCGGAAAGAATCTCTTTTCACTCCGGACCTGGTCTGGAAGCAGAGATCCCCACGGGGCAGTGCTCTGGCATATCCTGTATCCTATTACTGAAGACAACTCTAGCATCACCACTCAAGGCTGCTCCTGCCATGATCACTCCAAGCACAATGGCTTGTAGCCTGTGCTCTTTTGTGCTTTTGTATCCAAGATTAGAAACATTGGGGGTTGGCTTCTCATTTTTCCTGGAAAATTATTCTTTCCAGATCCATAGTAAAGATGACCAGAATATTTGAAACAGTCACATAGTCGAAGTACGATGGAGGAGGGGCAGGTAAACACCCTATCTCAGAGTGACTGTCAGCTAGCTAAATGGCTCCAAATCTCTCCCCTTGCAGGCCCTATGTCCTTCAAGATTGAAAGAAGATCAATTCAAATTCCGATCTCATTTTTGCCAGGAATCAGCATCACTGATTTTGTCGGGTATCAACATCCTTTACTATTCTCTGTGGCTTTAAATTCCTCTAGTCATCTCTGGCTTTAATTTCCTGCTTCTATTTAATTCTCAATCTCTGTTCTACAGCTTCCTTTTGGGGCATGCTGTTCCGATTCCACATTGCCCGATTGAGTTCATTCTTAACATCACGTAGGTCTTTGACCTTGGAGGCCACGTGTTTCAAATCCATAGCCACAAAATGACTGCCCTATCCTCATTGGACTGTGACCAGAGAAATAAACCTGTGTTGTATTAAGGTTTATCTGCTACCACAGCTACCACCGCTTACTCAAATACACACCCTTCCCTAAAATTCCACGTTGATACAAGGCATGGCAAACTTTTCCTGACATTTCGAAGGTATAGGAGGATGCTTTTAACTCAGTATAGCATGCACACATGTGCGCACACACATATACACCCCAACTTAAAATTAAACATTAAACATTCTTATTTTAAAAGTCCATTGGCCTTTCTTATACCACGAACTTTTTAGTGCCAGTCTGTGTCCATATTCTCTATTCTTTTTTTCCATCTCTTCTTACTTTCTCCATTTTAGCAGATAGCCCCCAACCCAGCCACCCTCCCTTCATAATATTTTAAGTCAAGCAATTCACCTTTTCCTCTATCACCTTCGACCCAGCAGGTCATACCCTGAGGACTAGACTTCCATACAGAATAGCCCATCAGAATTTTCACTAAATAAAAGACAGTTCTCTCCCTCTTAGGTACCCCACCACCAAGCCTCTGACAGCTAACGCGTTAGCAGATGTGGGGGGTGGGGGAGGGAGAGGAGAGGAGAGACTATCAGAAGAGGATTTGACAATAGGTGTCCCTTGTAAAGGGGACAAAATAAACATGGTAAAACTTGAGAATAATCAGGCCAATTTTCTGCTCCCCCAAATAGCCACCTCACAGCCTCTAATTCAGTTCTTTGTTCTTTTGGACTCTGAAAGCATTTTGCTCTTGAATAATTCTCTATTAAAATGCAAATACCTACTGGGAGTTGTTCAGCCTTATCAGTTAATAGTTGACTATTGCATGAACATAGGATCCTGCTTTAATGGGGCCAGAATGGTGGAGGGATGGGCGGTACTGTGGAAAAGCAAGTAGATTCAAGAAGAGAGAGTATTTACTGAAGAGGTTATTTTTGGGTCTTTCTTATATTTTGACCAGAATGAACTCTGCTCACTACCTGTAGCCCTCTTCTTCGCCTTCTCAAGAGTAGTTTTACAATGGTTCATTTGTTTCTCCCTGACCTGAGCATAAGTGGATTTAAGGAGGGATGCTTGAGTTTCTCTACTTTGTCATGCCTGAATAAGAAAGCAGAGTTAATCCAAGGTAAGGGCTACAACAGGATCCCCTCCAGTTTAAATCGAGCTCCATTTGAGAGCATCGGTTCCGTGGCACACACGTGGCCTTGGTAGTTCAGTGGGTGGCACCAATGCCAGGATGTGGCCATGGTGAGAGGTGTATGCTTTCTCCGTGGTCGGAGGTGAGCCGAATTCCTACCGGCAGACTTGTCAATGAGAGAGCATCACCAAGGACCAGAAGAGAGCGTGGATGCACACTGCCAATCATTACAGCTCCCAGGGACACCACAGAAAGCCGGCGGGACCTCTAGAGGAAGTGACGTTATCTGCTGCCTTTCATCTAGAATGCCTCCTCCATCGCCTGCACGCTTCTTACTATGGCCACTGTGTACCTCTCCTCTCCCCGGCTGGGCTATGAGCGCCTTGAGAAGGAGCCAACACTGTTCCATCTCCAAGTGCAAGTCGAAAATGCTTTCGGAATAAATGCATCCGTGAAGAATAAGTGACAATGCAGGATCATTCCAAGGCAGAAATGGAAAATACGTGAAGTGTTTGCCACCCTCTCATTCCTTTCCTTCAGGATTCTGTTTTCCCTTTCAGATGTGATACTCGAAATGTGTAACAACCAGTCAGGCACCAGCACTAACCAATTAGAATAGAAGCAGCGTTGCTCAGATGCAGGGTACAGGGGCCATCTGCTGGGATTAACCCCTTCTGTTCTGCAGCATCGGGTTCCAGGTGAGAGACGGGAATGGCAAAGGTATGCCCAGTGGGCTCAGGATAGCATCCGTTTTCCCACCAGTGGAGACACATGTCGACATTTTAACAACTTTCTGGCTCTCCTAATGTGTCCTGCATGAGTACCAGCCTGTACTCCTTTCTAAACACCCTGCTCAAGTTCCAAAACTGGGGTGAAGATGTGCCTGTGAAAGCTCTGCCTTGCTTTGGCTTATGCACTTGGGGTGGGGGCTGGTCAGTGAGCTCAATCCTAGGACAGGTGTGGGCATCGTATTGAAGAAGCCCCAGGCCTAGTGACTCAAGAAGGCAATGTCTGTGCAGCTTTGAGCTGGCAAGACAGGCTACAGCCTCTCCCCAGGCCCGGCGCATGGTCACTGGCTTTAGTGCACAGGGAATTCTCTATAGCCTGCAGCAGCCCCAGAGAAAGGCTTTCTTGATGCTGAGACATTAGCTTTCTATTCTTTCTAATTTTTGCTTAGCTTAGTCCCACCATTGAAGAAAAAAATTCTTTCCTTTCCCCGTAAAACCCCATCTTTCTCCCTCTCTCAAAAAAAAAAAAATTATCTTTAGGCAAGTTCACTTCTGCTGCTACTGGAGAAAGGAGAGAATGTGTTTCAGTTGTGTGTCCTGGATCCTGCCAGGGCTCATTTTTACTACCTCTGTGCTCATTCATGCCTCAAACCTCTCAGTCTAGGGTAGGGAACTCTGACTCATAGGGGTCTTAGAATGCAGGTACTTCTGGTAAGGGATGGGGTGGGACAGGAGGAGGAGAGCAAGGAAGTGAGCTATTTTCAGTTTGTCGAAAATCTGAATGAAAATTATAGATGAGCACAGTACTCTTGTGTGCAACTACAGAAATTCAACTTGAGCCAGCCTAGGGAGAAAAATGGAATTAACTGACTTATGAAATCAATCCACAGGAAGAACTGGGGTGTATTGAGCCTCGGGGACAGTTGGAACTGGGGCCTTAAAAATGTCACCAGAACATTCTCTCATTCTCTAGCTGTCACCCATGCTCTCCTGTGAGTGTGCATTTCATTCTCTAGACCAGTGGTTCTCCATCAGGGATGGAGAATGATTTTACGTCCCAAGGGACATTTGGCAATATCTGGACATGATTTTTCATTGTCACAACAGTGGGGAGGGTGCTATTGACATCTAGTGTGTAGAGACCAAGGATCCTGACAAATATCCTGCAGTGCACAGAACAACCTCCCACAACACAGGATTATCTTACCCCAAATGTCAGTAGCAGTTGAGAAACGCTGCTGTAAGACCAGCTTCCTCCTCGTGGCTGGAAACAAGCTGCCGGCAGCTTCTAGGCCCACATCCCCAAATGGGACTGATCTTGCTCCGTTCTGATTCAAATGTCAAAATTCCCGGGAAAGCACTCTGATTAGCCCAGCTTAGTCCAGGAACTCACTTCTAGGTTAATCACTAGGTCCAAAAGATGGTGTTTTAGAAGATCATGGAAGCCCTTTCTAGAATCTCATGGGTGAAGTTGGGAAGGAATATTCACAGAATAAGAAAGGTAAAGGGCAGACAAAAAAAAAAAAGATGACAATAAAGTTACAAATACTACTATTAAGTTCAGTTTATTTGGGAGGCAACATCTTTTAAAATTAGGAATATGGGGAGCAGGTAAATAGAAATGATCTTTGGTAGAGTAAAGGTTGGGAACCATATTAATACAGAATCCTTCCCTAAAATACTGCACAGGCCAGGCCAGTGTCCCACACACCAGACCTCTCTTTTTTTTTCCCATTCCTCTCTTGAAGATAATTCCTGGGGGACCTGTTCTCTGTTAAAAATCTATGGGTGGTAAGTGGCTATTCAGATAAAGTAATTATTGCTAATGTTTAGCTAGCTAATGACTTATTCTTTCCAGATGACACAATGCCTAACCCCATTATGATGTGTGTATATCCTTTCAAAGGTCCTTAAAGGAGGAAATAATGGTAGCAATTTCAGGCAAATGGGAGCTTGGTGGGAAGATTCTTTTGTTTTGGAGGCCTCTAGATACAGGTCATCCATGCAGGTGGCAGGCTATACTGTATCTGAATAAGACACGTTCAAGGTCAAGATTTTCTGAAGTATGTTCTATGGAACATTGAGTCCCTGGGATGGTGGTAAGTGTTATTGAAGAAAATAAAGATTCCACAATAGAATCAGTTGGAAAATACTGTTTTAGATGACAGTTAGTGGATTTCTTTATTATAACTCTCAGATTTCTCAACAGATTGGGTATTGTGACCCTTAAGGATAAAACCGTAGTATGCAGATTTCCTAAAGCTTTTGGGACCAAGGAACCCCCTTTATTGAGGTGTATTTTACATAAGGTGCCCAGTCCTGTTTTATACTTATTGTCCTTGAATAATTGCTGCATGCTTTTTCATTCCCCAAAATGTACCCATTTGGAGGGTAAATGATATGGTCACCCTATTCTAACAGGAACATGCTTTGGAAAATGATGTTCTATTGTCATCTTTGTGGAGAGCAATTTTTTATAGCATCTTATATCAGCCTTAGGAATTCCGCTTCAGTGACACATTTTTACTACTTAGGCATCAAATATGAAATAGGGTCATTTCTTAGTAATCTCTAGATGAGCACCAGATGAAAATTACCTGGAATAATGGTTTCCCATTGTCCCCCAGAACACTTCTAAATTGGCCTCCTCCCATTAATATTAACATCAGAATTGCAGAATCAAAGCATAGACTGTTTACAGTTGGAAAGGTCCATTTAATAATTGCACTATTAAGGAATCATTTGGTTATAAGAGACTAACTCAATTTGAACAGGCAACAAACAAACAGATATAGTAATTTGGGGAAGACACTTATAGAATCAGAGGAAAAGCTTCAAGAACTGAGCACCTTTGGGTACCTCGGGGGCCGGACCCATTTTCTTGATGCTTCCAGGATTCTCTCTCAACCACAGCTTGTCTCTGCCTGAGCCTCAGTCTGTCCCACCTTGGACCATGCTGCTTCTCTAGATGCTGGTGATTACGGAAGTCAAATTCATGACCTTCAAGTATTCACGTAATAAACATCAGACAAAACAAAGGCAATTATTTTAAAATTATAACCACGGCAAAAGCGTTAAGCAACATACAGTGGTTTCAAAAGAGGAGAGGCCCAGGACAATGGGGTTTTGTTTTAATGTCAAAGTGTAGGACAAAAAAAGAATATTACCCTTGAAAGTCCCTTAAATCACTTGTAAAGTACAGTACATTATATGTGGCTTCATGTACTCGACTCTCAATACGTACAAATGACAGAGGCATGTAGTAATGTGCAGAAAATAATAACGTACAGAAAACAAGAGTACCTGTGCAAAATATACAGTTCTAGATTTTCTACTCACAAAAAAGAGATGAGAAATGGAATAATAAAGAAGAAAATAAAGATTACATATGGTCTCTTCAATTGAGCACCAGATAAAGTACTCAGTTTAAAATTAAGGGGAATTTAGAACCAAAAAGCATCTATCTTTAAATATTAGAATGATATTTAGTGTGAGCCACCAACAGGCAGAAGGACTGAGAGATGAGAAAGAGCTGCCCTGTTTTGACTGTTTCTTTACTTTTCTGTCTCATTTTCTCTCTTCCTCCTCCCCCACCCTCTCCTCCTTTCTCTATCCTCCTCTCTCCCCCTTTCCCCTAAACCTGCGTGGCAGGCAATGTGATAGAGTGGTAACAAACACGGGATACAATTACATAGATTTAAATCTCACCGCTGTCACTACGGGACCTTGGAAAAGTTACTTAATCTTTCTGTACCTCACATATAAAACGGGGTCAATGATAGAACATACCTCATAGTTTTAATGTGCTAATGAAATGAGATAATACATGCAAAGCACTCAGAACAGTGACAGACAAGTATAACCATTACTTCTCCTATTACAAGGATGACTAGAAGTATTACTGCTATTAGCATTATAAAATACAACCAGTAGGATCTCTGTTCTCTGGGGAGCTTCCCTGCGTTTCACTTTATTTCCTCCCCATCCAGTTTCTGTTTTGCTTCTTTGTTTTGTTTTTTAATCAATCTCTGACTCTTTTATACCTTATGAAAAGAAATCCACTTTTGATTTCTTCTTCAGAAGTCACACTCCATTCCTCATTCATTCATTCAGGCATTCATTTAACAGGTGTTTATTAATAGGTGGCTTCCATGTGCCAAGCATAAGTCCGGGTGCTGGGGACCTGGCAGAAACAAATCAGCACAAATCCACGCCCTCAGGAGCTACTGTCCTGGTGGGAGAAAGGAGTTGTGAAGGAAAAGTGTCAAGCAAACTTGCTCCCTCGTTTATAAACCAGATTATGGTGTCTTTCGCTCCTCTTCTTCCCCAGCTTGCTTGCATTGAATTTCTTGATGCCATCTCTTTGATGTAAATTTTTTCTCCCTTATGGTTTATTTGTAAATACCTTAGGTTTTTCCAGAAAGGATCTCAGACAGCTTCCCTGCCTTTTGGCCTCATTGCTTCCAAATGACTTGTCCCCTCCCCACCATGTGCTGTGATGTTTTGCTAGGTGGTGTTGGCCTTTTCCAAGCTGGATCCATCTCCTGCCTGGTCCTTTCAGAGTCCCTTCCTTTGGTGCCGGCGACAAATCCCAATTTAGCATCACTTGTGATTATAATTAATGTGCTGTTTACTCCCTCTTCCAAATCATTAATGAAGATGTTAAATGAAACCAGAATGAAACCACGTCCCCGTGGCATCCCACCAGACACCTTCCAACAACTTGACACTCTGCCATTTGCTGTTTCATTACCCTTTGTTTACCTTGCAAGCGCAGGTCCTTGCTTTTGAAAGAGGCAGAAAGCTTGATATTGCTACTGCTGCAGTGAGGCCACTTAAGGGTGGGAATATTAAAATCTGGCAGATTGTAAATATATCCTTTTGAGTTTGAATTAAATGTGGACTATGAATAGAACACTGTCGGTAAACACTGGTTGCTCTCCCTCCCCTCACATGCCTTTGTCTTCCCTGGACTTTCTGCCTTTCCCAGGGCAGGGAAGGGTAGATGCTTGTTGTATGCAAAGATGTTGCTTGGATCAGCCTCACTATGAACTGGAAAGTTACTCTGTTACAGGTGAAAGCTGTGGTAGATGGATTGCATCCAGAAGCAGAGTTTTTCTCCCCACCCTGTATCCATGTCTTCACCATGGAACCTTGAAGAGCCTTCTGCTCTGACTCTGGTCCAGCCATGTGACTTTTTTTGACAGATGGGATTTTAGCAGACATAATGCAGGCATACGCTTGAAAAAATCACTTGCATGTCTCTGCTTGCATTCTTGCATCCTCCACAATTGCTATGAAAACATGCCTGAGAGAGCCTATTGGAAGATAGGACACATGGAGCAGAGCCCAGTCGTCCCAATTGTCTAGTCGGGACAACTGGATGACCTCTGGATATGTTAGTGAGCCAAGCCCAAGTCAGCAGAACCTCCTAGCTGATCACCAGATGCATGAACAATAAATATATTGCTTATGAGGGGTTGTTGTTGTTTGTCACACAGCATTAGCCATGGCAATAGATAGCTGACACAGTAGCACACATTCGGAGTCTCATGGGCTGGAAACTCATTGATCTCCTAATGGTTTTCGACATAGTGTGTCCCTGACACAATCCTTTACAAGAACAGAAAAAAAAGTTTTCTAAGTAGAGATTGAGAGGTACAAAATAGGTCCTAGAGTCCAGCTTCATGCTTTAGAAAGCAAATAGCAGAATACAGCCTCCATGTGTTTTCTGCTGGCTTGTGTGGAGTGACATTTGAATTCTGATATAGTAACGTTTACATGGGGGAGGGGATATTGGAGAAAAGGACCTTTGTGGAGAGCTACACAATTTGCAGTGCACTAAAAAAAACCCTTTTTCCAAATGAATACAGAAAAGAGAGAAAAGAAGGTCATCCTAAGAACAGGAGTGAACTTACGCCCCCTCACCCCTAAATAATGGTTTGCTGCTTCCTTTTCAAGTATTTGCCTCCTGAAACTGCCCTATCACTCAACCCACAGCTGAAAAATGCTGCTTTGGTTTGTGGCAACACAGTTACTGACCTTAGTGAGATGGGCAAAGCCTGTTTATACTGTTGCTTATACTTCCTGAGTGAAAGCTACATGCCACTGAGATGCAGAAGAAACAGCTTCTAATTGCTCCCTGGGGCTTTTTCTCCCCCAGAATCCTTCAAGGCTTCCTCTTCACAGGTGATACCCAACCCTAGGCCCACAGCTACATAAAGTGTGGCCCCAGGCCAGCAGCGTGTAGGTGTGCAGGATCTCAGGCCCCTCCCAGGTCTACTGAATGCAAATTGACATTTCGCAAGAACCTAGTTAAAGTGCGTGAAGCACTGTGTTAGGGGATTTAGAGCTCTTCTATGGGGTAAATAATTTATTTTAGATTGTGGGCTTCTTGAGAACAGCATCTTTGTATCCCCAGCACCTAGCACTGTGTTTGAATAGAGTAAGAACTCAAAACAACTTGGCTGAACTGAAGTGAGCTGATACCACTGAGCAGCCAGACCCATGAAGCCTACTCTACCACCTAACAGCAGACCTTTTCTGTCCTCAATTCCTGAGCCTCCTGGAGTGAATGCCTCCTTGAATGTGTAAACTCACCCAAACAAAGCAAACTCTGCACAGGCTCTGGACAGCTCTGCACACTCCAGAGATTTAGATTTGCATATTGTGATGGAAAGCACAACATCAAGTGCATTTGAATAAGCAAGTTTGAGACCAGGGTTTTGGATATATTAGAAAGTCAACCCTGAACCTAAATTAGGGACCTGGTGAAAAAGGTACTAGGTCTTCAACAGTCGACACAGAAAGAGACAAGCAGTCAGGAAGGGAGGGAGAGAGAAGGAGAGAAAACAGGGCGAATGTCAGTGGAGGAGGAAGACAAAAATAAACGAGGGCTTATGGGACTCAAATTTTACCTTCTTATTTTCTAGTGGAACTTGGAGTTTTTCACCCCCTCTCACAGTATCACTGACATTAAATATCCAATCTTCTCTGCCCCACATCGACTTGAGTAATATACCACAGGCAAGGTTGGCTGCATCAGCTCTCTCTCTCCTTACTCAATTCAAGTTAGGAATGCTCTCACCATACATTACTATTGGGATTTTAAAAATGATTTATTTTGCTACACAATCCAGACCTTTGAACCATACTGGATGCTGGGTGCTTTGTTGACACAGTAGTTAGGGATAAAAGGGGAGTTTGGGGGATTGTGGAATTCTGACTTTCTATAAATCACTAATTTTATTATAGTAAATAGAGGTCACCTCCTGGAACTTCAATAGCCTGCCTTGAAAAATGGTGTGAAGCTATCAAAGTCCATCAAAGGGAAAAATAGGACAAATGAAGTACAGGGAAAAGAATATTTTCTCAGTTTTAGCCAAGGCCACTGCAAGAACATGGCTAGCATGGTCAGAGCTACTTTCAAGAGGTGGACCAGAAACTTTCTATTGTTTCTGTGAGCATATCGTATATTTTTCCTGCCCCAGATGAGCAGCTAAAGATGAAGAATGGGGAAAACTAGCTAGGGAGGGTGAGGCTCTGGATGTTGTTTTCCTGTGAGCTTAGACAGGTCTAGGCCAGAAGTGAGAAAGCATACTCTAAAAGTAGGCCCCAACTCAGCTGGAAACCGGTACCATGTCTGTCAGCAGCTATAAACACAAATAGATTCAGGGGCCATGGAGGGAAGGTAAATGATAAACCCGACTGGGAAGGGTTTGTGCTAATCTGAGATACTCCAGTTTGAGTTATTCAACATCTTTCTAATACTCTTCTTTCTTAACTACAGAGGCAATAATGAAATGCTCAATTTCCTGGCCAAACTTGCAGCAAACTGTGGCCAAGACAACTTAGTTCTGGCCTTTAAGGTGTAAGTGGAAGTCTCTGAGAAGTCTTCCTTTCCCATATAAAAGGATGAAGCCTTGCTAGAAGAGACTTTTTTCTTTGTCTTGTTACCTCCTCCACCCTCTTTTCTTGCCTGAAACACAAACTTTGTAGCTAGATGTGCAGGAGCCATTCTGAGGTCATGAAGACCAAACACCAGATGCTAAAGACGGCTGGCAGAGCAGTGAGACGGAGGAGCCTAGGTTCCTGATGGCATTGCTCAGCCTCGGCGCCAGCCCTGGACTTCTGACTCCTGGACATCTTGCTGCATGAGAAAAAGTAAACCCTTATTTGTTTAAACCCTGATGGTCAGATCTTCTATTAGACACATGGTGAAATTCTGCCCCCTAGGTCTATCTTTTATTGGCATGTAGGAATGCTGGCTCCGTGTTGCTAGTTCGGATTTTTTAAGAAAAGATGTAAATTTAGAATTTTTTTTTTTTTTTAACATGAAATTCCCCAGTTGGCAGTTGGGAGTTGATCCCAATAGAGATAATTAACTAAATTTTTTGAAAACACACTTCCAATTCGTGATGTCTGACTTAAGAATGTTTACTCTGGTCCAGGTGCACCTTATATTGATTATCTCATTTAATCCTTACAACAATGTTGAGAGTAATGCTATTATTACTTTTATATTATAAATGAGGAACTGAGCCTATCTTACCTAAGGCCAAGTAGCTGGTAGGGGAAGAGCCATTATTAAAGCTCATGCCTGACTTTGGAGCAGGTATTACTAATTACTATTGAATCAACCATCTATCACCACAATAATGCCGCTTAACAAACCACCCCAACTCCATGGCTTGGGACCAGCATTTATTCTCATGCTTCTAGGTCTGTGGGTGGACTGTGGGTTGAGTAATCTAAGCTAAACTCATCGGGCGACTCTGTGGGAATCAGGACTCAGGCTGACTCCATATGTGTTTCTTCTGGGGCACAGGTAAAAGGGCAGTGGTCATGCAGGGCATGTCCTCTCTTGGGGGAACACCAGAGTTAATAACTAAGCCAAATGGGCTGGTGCATTTAAGGCCTCTAGTCATTCCACTGGCCAAAACGAGTTATGAAGCCAAGCCCAGCATCTATGCAGCAGGGACATATACTTGGCCCACAGCAGGAGGGAGAATGAGTATTGCTCAATAATAACTCAAACAATGGCAACTATGCTACACAGTTTCCGGAAAAGCTGGCCTTCACTGTGATAAAACAGAGACTCCTTTTTTCCCCCACTGCCTATTTGCAAAACTGGCGAATGGTGCATGGACCTGATAAATGGGGCACAAAGCCATCTGAACTCATCTAAAATCAGTTCATTTCAGAGATGTCATCTCCCTCTGACAATGTTACGCCCTGCAAATTGTGGTCCCGCTCCAGCTTCTGGGAGGCGACTGGCAGAAGGTGGGGAGGAGTTGTGGAAGGTGTCCCAGCTCCTTTTGGGAGAAGAGCTTTCATCTTGTTCCAATTCTGAGCAGTAGAAGCCGTGCCTGGTGCCTTCTATGGCATCTCTGCCCTGGTTTCTGCCTTGTCCCTTTTCTTTTCGCCCTATCATCATTTGTGTTTTCTCTCCTCCTTGTCCAACACTTCGGAACAACACTCTTTTGTTCCAAGCACTGTTCATGCTGCTGGAGAATTTGTGAGAACAGGACTGGAATGATCCTCATTTTTGTGGAACCTACTTATAACATGGGTAGGTGGATTAAAATAAAATCTCCTTCCAGACATCCCCTGTGCAGGAGTCAGGCTGCCCGTGTGCATCACGATGTATATATATGTATACGATATACTATGTACATGTGTCATGTAACACACTAAACCTCAGTTAAAATGCAATCGGGAAGCCCTAAAGGGAAGCTCTCACGCATTACCCCTCAGACCCCAAACAAGAGGACATAGCCCAGTAAGCGGAAGGAAGACTTGCCCAGCAAAACTCCCCCACTTTAATCAATTGTCCCCTGAACCTCTTTAGCTGGTTGCCTTCAGGTATGAGTTCCTGGTTACAACCCCACCAATGAGAAACTGCCACATTCAATGAATGAGAAGCCACTGCCACCCTGAATTCTTCATAACGGCCTCCCCCAACTTCTTTTTCTCTTATAAAGCCCTTCTCTATTGTTTGGATTTACTTATGGTTTACCATATTCGCTTGTCCTAAATTGCAATTTCTCTATTCTATTCTCCAATAAATCCAATATGCTGATAAATGGCTCTTTGTTTTCTAAAGGTGAACAGTGTGTATATATATATGTATATATATACACACACATATATATGTGTATGTGTATTGTTACATATATGTATATATACATATTACATTACATATGTATATATCACATCATATCATGTATACATATATTATTTTACTTTACATATTACATATTTAATATATACACATATATGTATATGTAGTGGAAGATTGCATTGAATGTGGTCCCTCAAAATTCATATGATGAAACCTAATCCTCAATGTGATAGTATTTAGAACTGGGTTCTTTGAGAGGTGATTAGGTCATGAGGGTGAACCCTCATGAATGGGATTAGTGCCTTATATAAAAGACACTCCAGACATCCCAGAGAGCTCCCTTGCCCTTTCTGCCATGTGAGGATACAGCATAAAAACAGCTGTGAACCAGGAAGCGAGCTCTCATCAGATACTAAATCTACTGGTACCTTGGTTTTCCCAGCCTCCAGAACTGTAAGAAATAAATTTATGTTGTTTATAATCCATACAGTCTATGGTTTTCATTATAGCAGTCCAATGGACTAAAACAATATATATGTATGTATATAAACGTATATATATATATATATATGTGTATATATATATATATGCATCACATATACACATAAGTGTATATGTATCTTTTTTTACATGGATGATAATATTCTGCATCTTGCTTTTTCACTTAAGTATGTATCTTGCTGATTATTCCTTATCAACATAGAGAGCTATCTCATTCTTTGATTGGCAACATCGTATTTCATCGTATAGCTTTACTGTAATGGAAGGACATCTCCATAGTTTTTAGTCTTCCATGTTTATAAATGTTGTTGAAGTGACTATCTTATGTTTAACATCATTTCTTCCAGTGGAACTGCTGGGTCATGAGGTATGAGCATTTAAAATGTTGATAGGCATTGCCAAATCATTCTCCATAAAGCCTATACCAGCTTATATCTACTCACCAGCAAGTGAAGAAAGATGGAGCCAAATGTTTCTGTTGCCCTTCTCTGCGCTTTGGTCGCTGCTCAAAGCATTTTTACCTCTTCTGTACTTCGGAGGTGGACATGAGCACAGAACTCCCAGGTATGGAACCACGAGGAGTGTATGCAGCCCGGACATACACGGGCAGCCTACTGGAAGCTGTGAGCACACACATACACACAGCATAGCCTCCACGCTCATCTAGACATTTGGAATCCTTGTTGGTCAAGTGTGATTAAGGAACAAAGTTCTAAACTCCTCAAAGTTCAGGTTTCCTAGTCAGATTCAATGGTGTGATAGTGAGGGGCTGTCTACATTTCCCTTAATTGAACTCCCGTGAAATCTAATAGTGGCAAATGCATTCTAGCTCTTACTATGCGTCTGGCAGAGAGCCAAAAGCTTTCCTTGCATCCTCTTGTCACTTCACAGAAATCCTTTATTGGAGATGATGTTCTGATCCCTGTTTTTTTGGTGGGGACACTGAGTCACAGAGATATTGATTGACCGCATATCAGTAGACAAAAGCAGTTCAAAGCATGATCTCTGATATCTGAATGGCTGGGTTATAATCCCGGCTCTCCCTTTGATGAATGGGTCAGCTTAGGCAAGTTGTCCTTCCTCTCTGGGCCTCAGTTTTCTCCTCTGTGAAATGCAGATCTTTTGCTGAGATTTAGATAAGTCAATAAATAGAAGATACTCGATAAAATTTGGCTAGCATCATTGCCTATCTGACTCTTCAAGCTGGAATTTTAATCACTGTGTTTTAATGTATCCAAGTAGTTCAGTTCATTTTTTTAAACTAAGGATAAAACATATTTCTAAGAGTTTAACAAAATAAGTGAAAGAGATAAAGCTCAGGTTTTATCCCCCGAATTCTCAAAGCGCACTTACAAATGTTGCCGGAATCACTGTCATAGCTGAGCAGCTTGGATGGCTAGGTGTTCTTGGAGGAGCAGATTACACCACTGTGAGCGGCGGCGATGGAAGCCGAAGTCCGCTCCGACTGTTATGCGCATCTGCAGAAATCCAGGCTCTCTGAATTCTAGAATAATTTGATCTACACCATCTGGCAGCTTGAAAGAAGAAAGAAAAAGAAGAGGAAGAAGAAACAACAGCCATGCACCGTGAATGTGATTCCCAATCTAAGTTACACACTCTTATTTGCTTCATGTAAGATGAGCCAAATGTCAACATCTCAACAATTGCTGAGTTTTCAAGTGCTATATGATGCATCTGGTGGGCACTCGTTGCATGTTGTTCAATGATGGTGATGTAAATGTATTTACTAAAATGTACCATATTGAAAAAATAAATCATATATTGTGATATCCTTTATTTCTTTTGCATATATTGACACTCTCCGAAGTAAGCGGTTGAGACTTAAAAGAACATGACTATGGTTTAAAATGCTCAAAGAATTATGATTATAGAGCTTACAAAGCATTTAGTTCGTTTCCCCTATTTTAAGTGTAGAAAAATTTAACTTAAGATTGGTTTTCAATAGTGAGGGAGTAAGCCAAGAACCCTGGGCCCCCCAGCAGGAAGGAAAATGGGGAGAGAGGCGAAGGACAGTGGAAGCTGGACCACCCACGCTCCTGAACACCAGGACACCGAAGCATCCTCCCTCTGTCCTCCCTTCTGCTGTAACTTCCTGGACGGGAGGCCGGCATGTAAATGCTAACCAGGTGTAGATTCTCTTCTGCCTCTCCTTTGAGTGTGCTCTGAGATGGAGGTAGTGTGCCTGAGGTTTATCAGGCAGGGCTCTTGGGATTGGCACCTGTGGAGAGGGAGGGATGGAAGCAGGCTTGGGCTGTGATGCAGCCTCTCTGGAACCCCCAGACAATTCTATGGATGTGGCGTTCCGAAGCCAGGATATCCCTTCAGAATTGTCGCAAGCTGAGAAAAGGGTGCCAGGCCCTGTTATTTCCCCAAATTGACTAATCACTGGATGTGGGCCAGCCAGGGGAGGAGGCTCCCTTCAGAAGCGAGCGGACAGCAGGGCTGATGTCAGCAGCCATCTCAGTAGCCGAAGAAGAGCCCTGCCTGCCTGAGGGATCTCGGGCCACACGTCACAGTGCCCACAACCCCAGGATAGTGCCTGGCACAGAGTGAGCTCTCTGTAAATATCTGTTGAATGAATGAATCCATTCAGAGCCTTGGGACAGACCTATGAGGGACAGAATAAGTTATCACCTTTACGATGTGACTTAGGGACAGCAAGAAGTGATCGGTTTACCCAAGGTAAAATAAAACTCCACCATACCTGTCTTGCTAGTTTCTGGAATTTCTCAATGTTCCTAGGTAGAGGAGGAATTCCTGTGCAAGGGCTACCCCTATGGTGTGCAGATCTAAGTCACGACCTGTGGTACCATGTTGAATGTCACTAGTTATAGTCCCTTCTTATCTGGGGTACTAGAAAACTCAAAGCTGAATTTGTATCTCATCTATAATAATGCATGGAACTTTTGAGTTTTCAAAACTGTGCTCCCCACCCCCAAACTTGACATCCCATTCTAACAGATAATTTTCCTGATTCTTCTGTTTTAGCATTTGTCTATGTCTTACTATTTTAATTTATGTGTTTCTAAAAGCTTTGTGGAGCAAGGCCAAGTGTGAATACATGCATACTGTATGTTTATAATCTCGCTGCACTCAGTGGTTTGGGGTTCAGTCTCACTGACATTGACTCATTCTATGACATCAAGGTTAATGGATGAAATCAGCAGGATTACTCTGGGGTCTTAAATAGGATGTTTTCACTTTGGAAATACTCTCTGAGCTCAACAAAGCTGGAGTCATATCTTCAGGCTGTAGAAGGCATTCCTTATAATAATTAGCTGCGTGAACTTTTATGTAACATAACTTTATTTTCTTGATTCAGTTTATATATTCAATATAGATTTAAAAAGCACTGTTGTTGTCCTTAAGGCATACATAACTTTTCAGTCATAGTTTTTAGTGATTTTGCCTAAAAATGCTAACATCGAGATTCTTTGGAGTAAGCGGCAACTATTCCTTCTCCCCTCGTCTCTGCAAAGTGGGCGACATTAGTCTCTGTAGGGTTTACAGGTGACCTTAGCCTCTGCCCTTGAAGAGACAGCAGCAATGAGATCGTTAAAGCAAAACTCTCCCTGAGAACAGGCTGCTCCCCGTCCAGCATCCATTCAGACAACCAAGGTCTCCGCCCATATCAAGGCCGGGAAAAACTTGCTTTCATCATGTTTGAGATGGATAATAAAAGCAAATCAAGAAAGTCGTACACCTTTCTGATGGGACTCACCCCTGTAGAATGGGATAAAATCGTAGGATGAAGAGTGAATTCTAACATATACAGTCACTGCCATATCCTGGGCTTTTGGGAATCTAGCCGTGACACGCTGTAGCCTAGTGGGTGCTGGGGCATCCGTGGGGTTTTGGATCCACCCATATATATGTGTGTCATTTGAACACGGGGACTATATATCTCTTTCTCAGAGCAGAATTAAACTTCTCTTAGGTCCATAACTGGCTACATACTTTAAAAGACCTTTCAATCCTCTGGAGCATAGATCTTTAATTTCATCTCTTCTTTGTTCACTCACTGATCGATTTTTCCCAACACTTATTTATTAAAACCCTACTATGACTCAGGCGCATCTAGTGAGAGAAGTGGAGAGCTGTAGAAAAAAGATATAATGGACTGTGAAAGTAATAGGCTGGAGGATGGGCAAGGTGACATAGGAACCCAAAGGAGCATCAGGGAAAGTATCAGAGGAAGTAATGGCTATGATGGGTGGAGACGGGCAGAATGGTCCAAGCAGAGGAACGGTGTGCATGTAAGCCTAGAGAAAGGCTCTCTCGAGAATAACATATCTGTGGAGTAAACGAAGTCCGGTTGCCTGGAGCCCTAAGTGCGAGAGAAGACGAGGGGATGAAGGGAGGTGAAACCATTTTGAAGGGTCTGAGGAGATATGATGACACGATCAGATTTTTTGTTTTAAACAGGTCAAGAATCTGGAGAAGAGATTATGGCCATCTGAAGTGAGGTGGTGATGGTAGCAAAAGAAGTGGATACACTCTGAAAGTGTTTAGGGGGCAATGGCCAGGTTGGCATGGTTCTCTGGCCAGACCCTAGTGTTGAGGGATTGGGGGTGAAGGGCTGAAATGTAGGGAGAAGTAAGAAGCCCACTTCTAAGCTGTGCCCTCCAATCCAGATTTTTGTAGCAATAAAACAGATGTTTTGATATCCTTCTCCTCATTCCTGGCTCTCTCTGATTTAAGATTTGGGCGCAAGGGAGAGGGGTGTAGTTCATTAGTCCCCTCTGGCGCCGTGGAAGTGACTGGACCAGCTGGCTCAGGGAAGGGGCTGTGGTGACAACTCTGCTTGCAGATTCTGGAAGAAAGTCTAGATTGGCAGAAAAGGCAAAGTAGCTCACGCTATGACTTTGATAAATAATTTCAAGTCATTGGCTAGGAGTGGGGAAGCAAAACCTAGGAAAATTTCAAAGGGGACCTTAAAGTTTCCTTGGCCATCCTAGCCAGAGGGAGATTCCTCACTAAAAGATTTTTTCCTGAGGCCTCCACTCAGACCATCTTTTCCAACTTTCTTTCCTTCTCAAACCTTCTCCATCCTGATTCCTGTGACTTTCTCGCTCTGAGCAGTTTGGCCCCGTGTCCCTGCCCGCCACTTGCCCTGCACCCAGCCTGTACCTTGCCTTCCACTTCCCAACCCCCTAAGGCTCAGAGGCTCCTGGGCAAAGCAGATTCAGACATCGGTAAAACTGGATGAGAAAAAAATCACATCTTTATTTCTTCTAGCCTTTAACCGAAATTTAGCATGTCCTTTAAATATGTATGTAGGCAATAAACCACAACAGTTTCAGCAGAATTTATGAATTTATCATCAATAGAAATCACAGATATTTCTGTATCACATATAATTGTTACAGATGTCTCGAAATATCATTTAGATTCATCAGAACTTTGAAATTACAGTACTTATTAGACCTGCTGGTAGAGCTTGCTAAAATTACTAAATTATGATTTAACTAACTATTTTGGTAACTGCCTTTCCATATAACTGGTTTTCTTTGAAATGCTATGTTTTTATTTTATGCTCTCGGAAACCTTATCCTGAGGAGTCGAGTCCACAGTCTTCGCCATGTTGCCAAAGGAACCCACAGCACAGAAAAGGTTTAGAATTCGTGCGTTGGCAGGAAAAAGCACTGCGGAAGTTATGCAATTAGTTTTCCTTTAACGCGATCAATTCCCAGCTGGGGCTCCCATCTGCAGTCAGGGCCAGTGACCAGGAGGGCAGCGAGGCGAAAAGGGACACTTGGCCTGTCCTGAGAAGGTGCGGCAGATGGTAGTTTCCAAGCTTGCCCATCCCGCAGCCTCCGAACATGACAATGGCTCTCCTAGTCCTTCCTCTTGAATTGGGGAGGGCAAGGACGTCTGTGTGTGATGCTGAATGTGCCTTCTCAGGCCAGGTTCTGAGAGGCGTTACTGCTTCCTCCAGGGCTGACTCCAGCCGAGGTCCCCGCAGACAGCCACATCAGTCTCCAGACACAGGAGGGAGGAAGTGAGTCCAGCCCCAGCACAAAGACATGAGAACTGCCTCACTCAGCCCAGCCCCACAACCTGGAGAGAGAATAACCTGATCGTCGTTGCTTTAAGGCGCTGAGTTCTGGGATGACTTGTTCCACAAAATGGTAACCAGAATGGAAGGTGCGTGCGCTGAGTTCTGGGATGACTTGTTCCACAAAATGGTAACCAGAATGGAAGGTGCGTGGGATAGATTTTTGCCCTTCTTCCGGTCACACTATATGTTCCGAACTATAGTTATTGTACAAAGTGGAAGAGATCTGTAGTCCACACTTGAAACATATATTCACATTTCAAGGGAGGTGTTTCACTAATGGTTTGCTTTTTTTTTTTTTTTTTGGTCTCATGACAATAAGAC
>NW_006441953.1:18928685-18958495 GCF_000325575.1 Pteropus alecto | reverse complement strand
CTGTGATCTTCAATAAGGTAGCCACTAACCAACCACGTGTGGTTAGTGAGAACTTAAAATGTGGCCAGTGTGACTGAGGAAATGGATTTTAAATTTCATTTACTTTTAATTATTTAAATTTAAATAGCCACACGTGTTGCTGGCTACTTTATTGAACAGTCCAGCTCCTGAGGGGCCATTTTAGATTCTGTGTGCTCCTAATGTCAATTCTTATGTTCATTCTATTTCTGTTTCATTTAGTCAAGGAAATAATGACCTGATAAGCATGTGGTTTGTTCAAAGACCATTAAAGAGTTTGCTCTTGGCAAACAAAACAAAACTAAACGAAACAGCAAACCACTTTGCGAAACTAGAAAATCTACAGCTCTATTAAACCGGCGCGTGGGTACTAAGTGGCCGTGAAGGTCCTGAGGTTGTCTCATCCAAGGATCAAAACAGCGTCCAGCCACCATCAGTCGAATGAGGAGGGGGCCCGGCCCCAGGTCCACTGACTGCACCGCGAAAGCAGAGGTGGGCTGTGGTTCTCTACAGGACAGGAGTCCGCTCCCCTGTGCATGGAGAAGGGAGAGTCGGGGTGTGGACTTTCACGTTTACACACCTTGGTATTGTTTATGTTATTTTTTATTCAGTGGGCATGATTAGTACTTTAATTCATAACTATTTTTTTGGTGAAGAAGAAACTTTTGTATTTTTAAAAGCATGGTTTAATTTTAAAGAGGGATTTATTGGGTTAAGAAACAGTCAAATCTGAAAAATTGGAAGAGTATCGAAGACCCAGTCAGAAGCTGAATGGGCTCTGAATTAGTGAATGTTTTGCAAGGCAAAATAGATGTGTTACTTTCAATACTGGCAAGTCACACAAACTCATAGGAAACAGAGTGATGCCAGGAGGAAGTTCTGCCAAAACGACTCAATGAATTATAATCATTTGTAATCAGTCCATTAATTAACTGGGCACAAAAGGACGTTGTAAAGAGTTCAAAAGTATTTTCCCAAGTATCTTAAATACACTCCTCCCACCTCATTTGCTTACGTGGACACTTCCCTCGACAAACCCTAATTTCATTCAAAGAAAAAAGTAACTTTTGGTCTTGTATGAATTTTCCAAATTTTCGCAAACTAGAATTAAAAAGGGTCCAAGTGAATAATAAACTCTGGTGTAAAATAGGAAGGGAAAAAAAAAAAAAAACAAACCTCAAACCAAAACCAAAGGAATAAAGGGAAGAAATAAAACGATCATGAATATTCATTGAACACCACAAAAAGACATGGATTAAAGAGGAAAAAAGGACACGTTTCTGTTTTCAGGCGCTTACATTTTAATCAGCGATTGACAATGTAATTATAAAAAGAAACAATATTGGCCAACTGTCAGTATTTGGCTAGGGTTTCTATTTCTTCTTTCAGTGGTGGCTAAAAAAGAAGAGAGACATTTCCAAATTCTGGGCCCTCAAGCAAAATGTTTTAGAAAGCAGCTTTCTAATCATTCTAAAAATTACTCCTAAAAAGAAAAAACTAAAACAAACTGCTCAAGGGATGCAAGCTCATTGTAGAAAAATATTTAAAAATATAGAGATGCAAAAGAAGATAAAAATTACCTATAATCCTATTATTCGAAGATAAACTGTTTACATTCTTCTTGAATTTTTATGTGCATATATTAGCCTGTGTATTTATTTGCCAAAATAGGATCCTACACATTGTTTGAAACCTGTGTTTTTCCTTCTTAAATAATAAGTCAGCAATATGTTTCTATGGCAATAGGTAAATAATAATATTTATGAAGTATTTCACTTCATAGGTGTTCCATAATTTACCTGACCGGCCCCTACCAGCAGATATTTAAGTTATTATTATTATTTTGCCATCAAAAACAATGCTGTAATCAAGTCTCATTGTTTCATGTTTGTATACATCTTTGATTATTTCCACAGGAAATGCTACTAATGGGTGAAAGAACATAGCATATGCATTCATAAGAAAATATTCCTCGGTTTGAATGAAATTCAAAATATTTAAGTAATATGGCTGGTGAAGTCTGACCGATTGACTGTGTGACCTCAGACAAGTTAGCTGCTGAGTCGAGAGAATGACTGTTATGTGGTTTGTTGGGAAGGTTTAATGAAATAATACATATAGGCGTTTCTAGCACAGTGCCAGGCACATAGTAGGTGCTTCATAAATGTCAGATTTTTTTCCTTCCTCAGTCCCCATTTGATATGAAACCTCATCCACAGAGAGGGAGGGAGGAAGAAAGGGAGAGAAAGGAAAGAAGGAGGGAGACAGGAAGGAAAAGGAGAAGGAGAAGAAGAAAGAATGAGGAGGAGAATGAGAAGAGGGAGGGAAGGAGGGAGGAGAGGTAGAGAGGGAGGGGATTGAGGGAAGGAGGGATTGAGGGAACGGACTGGCGAAGGAAGTCCAGCAAACAAAGGACGTTGGTCTGTATACCTCTTTTAGGAGAAAAAGCTCATGATGGCATGTCATGCTTTCTTTATTTGTTCGTTTTTCATAGCTAGAGTTTCCCCAGCCTAGCACAGAAGTTTTACAGTGCGTTACTTCAGTCTTTCAGTCTGCCCTTTGGGTATTATGAAAGGTTAAAACCCACACAACAGGGCAGAGAAGCTTGTTTACTGCAAGATTCATGTCTGGTCTTGAAAGGTACTTTCCTCCCTTGTCCCACAACCACTGATGAAAAAGAAGACGGATGCTAGAGGGTGTGGGTGATGCATGCAAATTGAGTTCTTCATGGGCAGGTTGGGTTGGGGAGGGCTTCTTCCTAACCTACTTCCTACTTGCCCAGGTGACAGCCAGACAAGCTCCTTGCTGCCTCCATCTCCCAGCCCAGCTTCTCAGGAGACTATTTCCGGTACAGGGATCTCCTCTGAGTTCTTTACATGTCAGAACACATTTCAGTCAATTGCTGCCTTTCCCAGGGGTATCTGCATTTCAGAATGCAGCTCTCTCTGTGGGATGCCAGGGTTGTCAGTGTTAAAATGTTTATTAATCATTCAGGCAGCCCAGCTCCCTTCCCTATCCTTCCTTCCCACAGCTATTTTTGAACACATGACAGTCCAGGCTGTGTCACGCACTGGACCACCACGAACAAGACAAACAAGCTCTCTGCCCTCTTGGAGCTTACATTTTGGTTAAAATGACAAACAAAACCTAATCTCAAAAATACACACCCGGTTTTGAAATCCTCTGGAGGTTCGCGCTGGGTAAGATGGTCAGGGAAGACCCCTCCTCTCCAGAGGCAGTGATGCTTAAACCCAGTTCTTTCTTTTCAGTTTCTTTTTTTTTTTTTTGTCCAGGAATAAGCATGTCAATCACTACATCACTAGGGGTGATGGATGCTTTGGTTTATTTTAATAACAACAAGTTATACTTATTGAATGCCTACCATGTGCTAGGTAAGACAACAGGCATATTGTTGTATCTAAGTCTTTATGACAAACCTTTGACACAGGCATTATTATCTCCTAAAACTCAGAGGGGTTTTTCCAAAATCAAACTAGAAATAAGTGGCAGAGCAAAGATCTGAAGCCAGAGCCACTTGGCTCCACTATCAGTGTTTTTTCTGTAACACCAAGTCC
Organism: Pteropus alecto; assembly: GCF_000325575.1. Classification (NCBI taxonomy): domain Eukaryota; kingdom Metazoa; phylum Chordata; class Mammalia; order Chiroptera; family Pteropodidae; genus Pteropus; species Pteropus alecto. The sequence goes on along the minus strand of NW_006441953.1, from coordinate 18,954,902 downwards.
TCTCCCTTCCTAAGAGGTAAGAGGCTTTTGGTAGCAGGTTGCCCTTCAAACTCCTATTCCACGAAGAGTGAATGGTTTAATTTAGAACTTACTGAGGTTAGTTTCCCTGCAAATGACAAAGGCTTTTTTCTTTTGTCCCATTGAAAGAGTCTATAAACCTTGAATTTCCCCCTGATTCTCTATAACCCTTCCCTTTAAAGGAAATAATCCAGCTGAGTCAGTTATGATTACTTGGGTTGCCAGAGATGCATAACACAGAGGTAGGCAGGTACTCCGTGCCTGCCCCCCACCCCCCTCTCTCCTTCTCTCTTCTCCTTCCTTCTCTGTCCGCATCTGGTCTGAATCTCATTGACAAAACTATCTCTTGTTTGCATGTGCCTCCCTATCCTAGAGCTCCCCATCATTACAGATTCAAACAATATCCCCGCGCTCTGGTCCCCTGTGATGGCATTTATGGAAATTATTGTCATGTAATTACAGACACGTAAAGTAAAAAGCAAGGCTTTACAAGTAAGTGCCTGATATTTTACCACTAGAAATCTGTTCAGAATTTTCTCTCATACTACAGATGCCCTTTGAGAAGAAATGCCTTGAGCGTTTCTGGGTAATAACTTAATAACAATGAATAGCAATAACATTTACATGGGTATTGCATTTCTCAAAGTACCTTAGCTTGGATTAAGTTCAGTGGTCTTCCCCCAAACCATGAGATGGGCCACAAACCATTGTTTTCACTACAGATAAAAGAGCATGTGATACCTATCTGTAACGATAGGTAAAAAGTGACTGGCCCCAGGTCACCCAGCTGGTAATTGATCTAGCTGAGGCTCAAATCCAGGGCTTTGGAAGTTGAGGCCAAGGGACCTTTCCAAACACTTTTTAATGCCTCAGATCAATTTTTTGACTGCCTTACTGTGGGAGCTGGCTGGAAGAAAGGGTTCAGGAAAAATAGGACATGGGATAAACAGAGAAAGTCAGGGCGTGAAGATTGAGTGAATGAATGATTAATTCACTCACTCATTCATAAATTTAACAAATGCTTACTGAACACTGTCACTAACTGTATGATATTACATAATAGAATAAACACCAGAGGGATCACACTTGTGTGTGGAAGCGGCCTGCTAGCATTTTCTTCTTTTCCCTGGCTCCACAGACTGACTACATTTCCCAGCCTCCCTTGTGGCTGGAAATGGCCACGTCCCTGTGTTCCATCTAACAGAGTGTGAACCGAAAAGCTCACTTCTCCCAGTTCTTTCCCTTTAATGCAGATGAGTGTGGACAGCTGGGAAGCTCTGAATTATTTTACTCCTGCCAGTTTGGAACACCCATTGGACATAAACTTCTATTATATCAGACCACTGAAAGTTTGGAGTTTATCTTTTGATAATGATTAATGTTATCAGAGCTTATTAAACAGGTTGCAGGAAAGAATTAAGCTTCAATGCCCTAAGCATCCACTGTAGGTAATGAATTAACTTCTGTCTTTGGCATCTAACATGATATCAGTGATGTGTCACCCATGGGAGAATTAGAAAATAGTCACTCACCTAGTTTTCCACGGACTTTAAGTCTCTTGGGAAAGGATGGATACATTTGAACAATCCCTGTTCTCCACGAGTTTAATATAATCTAGTCGTGGAAATTGGACAGATGTACACATTTCTAAAAGGGAATATGAAAAGAGAACTCATATGACTTCACATCCTCTTTATAACAAGACTGGAAAGAAGACTTTATTATTGTCATTTTGCAGATTATGCAGTTGAGCAAATGTTCAAGGTCGCTCAGCTTGGAAGTGGCAGAGCCAGCAAATTCTCTGAGGGACACTTACTCTTTGTTCATGCCACTGCAGAATAAGCAAGTTTAACCTAATCCACAATTCTCTTTAGGGTGTGCACAAGGACCAGAGGGCTCAAGACCTTTCTCTGTTTTCAAGAACAAAGCCAACACTTTCCTCTGGAGCGGATAGGTCTCTCCACTGGGGCTCTGTGGCCTTGGCCAATCCTGAAGCAATCCCTTCATCAGAATTTTCCCACCCTGGGCTTGTTTATGGAAAAGTGATAATAATATCATTAAAAGCCATTTATAGAAGCAAATTAGTAAAAGAAGAGTTATCCTACATTCTGTCTTTAGGAAAAGTAGAATAGTTTATGAAAATTTGGGAGGCGTGATTTGGAGAGCAAAGGATTGTTAGTTTACGGAGAGAATTAGGTTAACTAACAACCATCTTCCAAAAGCTTAATTAAGTCTCTCAGCCCTCAAGTGAGACCAGGAAATAGTTGATTTCAGCATTACTGGTGGGGAAAGTGAGGGGGGAATAATGTGCCTGTGGCCAACAAGGGAACCAGCATCTGTCCTGGGATTAATGTCTAAGATTTTCTGGCTCTCAGTCCTTTGTTTCACCTTTGAATTTGGGATGCTCGAGGCCCAGATGGGGTTTGTGTGTTAGAACCCAAGAGCAGGACCGTCAACCAAGATACTCCACACGAATAAGAGACCACATAATTAAGGATTTGCTCCTTAGTCATTTTCTGTCCTTCAAAGAGGTAACAAACAATGCAGTGCTTGGGGGAGTCAAGGCCACATGGGTTTATTTTAATAAGTGCAGGCGCTTTTCATTATAAGGGCTGCCTGTCACCCAGTGATGAAAATATTCACATCTCACAATTTAAAACAATGTCTGGAACAAACTAGAGAGAAAGACAAGAAATTAGAAAAAAGGAAAAGAAGAAAGAGCTACAGAGGAGGGAAGAAAGCATTGTAGGAGAAGAATTATTGAATTCACTGATTATTGAATGCTTACTCTGCGCAAGGAACTTTTCAAATATTTCTCTACAAGAACTCTGAGTGGTAGGCATTTAATTATTTTATCCGAATGCGAAAACTGAGGCTTAGATGGGAAGCATTTTGTCCACACTAAGAAGAGACGGGATCAGTATTCGAATCCAAGTTTGCCAGAAAGCCTGTTACCTTAATGTGTAAAACAAACAAAAACACCCAGTCTCGCCTACCTCCTGCTTGTCTTTCTCCTTTATTACTCACATGGAACGCTTGAGTTCTGACCCTTCGGTCACCAGATGTGTGGGGTTTTTCCCCCACCAGGCAATTCTCTGACACCAGCCGAGTGTCCCACAATTTAACTCAGTTCCGACACTACCTATTCACTTCCAATACCGATGGCAAGCAGTAGGCGCCCAGGGCCCACCGCGTCTGTTTGACACGGCGCAAATGGAAGATTCCCACGACCTTCACGCCCTTGGATTTGATTACTTTGCTAGAGTGGCTTGCAGAACTCAAGGAAACACTTACTTAGGTTTATCAGTTGATTATAAAAGAATATGAAAAAGGACAAAGAAGAACATTCAGATGGAAGTGATGTGCATGCTCAGGTATGTGGGGAGGGGACTAGAGCTTCCGTGACCTCTCCAGGTGAGCTACTCCCCCTGAACCCTACCTGTTCACCAACCTAGAAGCTCTCTGAACCCCATTCTATTGAAATCTTTATGAAAGCTTCATCACCTAAGTATGATTGATCATTAACTCCATTTTTAGCCCCTCTCCCTTCTCAAGAGAATGGAGGGGCAGGGCTGAAAATTCTAAGCTTCTAATCATGCCGTGTTCTTTCTGGTGACCAGCCCTCATCCAGGGGCCATCCAGAGCCCACCTAGAGTCACCTCATTAGAACAAAAGACACTCCTATCACCCACTAAATTATAAGGGTGTCAGGAGCTCAGTGACAGGAACTGGGGGCAGAGACCAATATCTATTTTCTATGATCTCACAGATCCCACTGCACTCCACTGCCCTCCCTCTACAGATTGACTAGAACAGAGGGGAACAAGCGCTGTTGGAACTCATGAACTTACATGTCTGTTTTTCCTGCTCGACTATAAGCTTCTTTAGGACCAGAATCAAGATTTAATATCATATCTTTGTCACCCTAGAGCCTCAAGTAGCTTGTGAAAGGCAACAAATGTTTGTTGCATGATGAATGAATGAATGAATGAATGTACATCTGAGAAGGCCAAGGATCAAATACCTCACCTTCTTATCTAAAGTTTGTGGTCTCTCATGCTCTCAAAATATAGGTAAAAGTGGCTGCCTTCCTCCATCCTCTCCACACCCAGCTCCATGGGCTGGGAAAGTCCAAAGGTCTCTCTGGATTGTCTGGAAATTCTTGCATTTGGGGACAGCTTTGTGCTCTCATCATCTCCCTCAGCCTCCCCACCTCGGTATCAACCTGACTGCTCCCGCTGTGCATTGTGAATCAGATTCTGGTTTTGTCACTTGCCAGTTATGTGACTTTACACAGGTCATATTTGGATTCTGAGATTTAGTTTCCTCTTCTGTAAATGAAGGTCTTGATTTGAATAAGGATGGCAGACTCCGATGTCTTCAAGGGTCAAGCAAGTATTGAGAATGAGTGATGCTGATCTTCCGTGTAAGACAATAGGGAGAGGTGAAAATTATGGCTAACAGGGAAGGGTACGCCTAGCAGAGGCACTTCTGCCTTCTCCTGCTACGCATCTTCAGTTGATTGTTGTGTGGGAATGAGGGCTCAGTGTGGCCACGTTTCCAGTTTTTCAAAGATGCAGAAAGTCTGGATTTTTATGTGAAATCTTCCAGTTCTTAACTGTTGGCACAAAAATGTTCAGAAACACAAAGAGAGCCAAACTCAACATATCCGCGGGCCGAATTCAGCCCATGAGCCTACAGAGTGCAGCCTCTGGACCAGATGATGTCTAAAGTCTTTTCCAGCTCTGAAAGAATTTGGCCTGGTAGCAGGTTGTCCCTTCAATCTGTATGTTTTTGGCTCTCTGTACTATTTCTGCTACAGTTTAAGCAGAGTGGACGAGGGCTTAAGTGTAACCGTGTTTATAAACACCCTGAAGAATTCCATATGGTATGCCGAATGTGAAGTTGGCTTAATTTAAAAAGATTAAATGTACTCAGGCAATTGCAGAGTTGTCTGTTTTGTAAATCAATGCAATTTGTCGGTGGAAGGCCGGGAAGGGATGAGCTTTGGGAGGTGCAGCTGGTGTGACCAGTAAGCCCAGTGGTAGGAGCACACGAGGCGAGTCAGCTTGCCAACAGCTTTCCTGAACGTTCACTTCACTTCCCCTCAGCACCCCAACGCCCCCCACACTCCTCTTGTCCCTCTCCTACCCTGAATTTAGTCTTCTGCTTCTTAATTTGAACTTTATCCAAAGAAAGAAGATTTCCAGATTCCCTTTATGCTTTCAGGGACAATGTGGGAATGCTTAGCAGTCTGGGACCAGGCATCTCACCTGATCCTGAGCCTTCACTTAGAAACCCGAGTGCTGGGGTGGCACACCCTCCTTTCTCGCCACCTGTGGGAGCTCAGACAATCATTTCCCCTCTGCGTGCCTCATGTCCTTATCTGTAAAATAATGAACGTGAACTCAGATGCCTTGCATCCCCTCCAGCACTAACATTCAGGATATTTGGTCCCCCATGAAGCAAGTAAGGTGGATCATACCTGTTCTCTTTCTTAACACTGTTTCTGCTTCAGACAAAGGACAGCAACCTCTTGGCTCATTCACAGCTAACTAGGTGGGCAGTGGATAAGCAAGGAAGCTGGTCCTGGAGATTGGAAAGACTCACGGAGTGACAAAAGACCTGTGATGGCTTGAAAGCAGACCACTAAACCTGGAGCCACGTGTTTTAGGCTCACCTCAAGTATAAACTTCTATATGTGTTAGGGGAATGTTACAGCAGCACCCAAGGTGTCAATTTCTCTATTGTTAAGGTACAAAAACACATGAATGTTCTTTTTTTCTGTTCTTTCTTTCCTGTCTATCAGTGATTAGCCGGCAGAGCATGTCCAAAGCTAGGTTGGCTACCTCCTGGGTGGGCCAAGTGGGAACTGGGTTACCGGGCTCAGTGGAGATCTGATTGGTGGGCGTGCATGCCCAGAAGAGAAATCGCAAGGTGGAGAAGGTGAAACCGGAGGTCTGGATCAGCCCCTGGGGGTGCTGACCCCGGAGGTCCAGTGACGCTGAGGCTGCACCGTTCATTCAAAGGGCCCAGGCAGGGATGAACACCGTGAGACCACCAGGAGGGGTCCTTGGTTCGCTGTTCAAGCAAGCTGCACGAACTTCGAATTCTCTGCTTCCACCATCACATCTCAGATTTGGATATATAGTTTAGGTTTAGTGAAAAAGAAACCTAAAAGTAATGAATATTTTATTCTGATGATGAAACTAATAAATAAAAATGAAGTCAAATATTCATGCATAGGAGAAATGCTAAAAGCACTGTGGTACATCCACGCCGTGGGAAACTGCTGTGATTAAACTTACGTGTAGGGTGTGATACTGGTTACACCAGAAAGAAAAGCCCCACAGCAATGCCATATGTTATGTATGACAATGTCACCATGTAAGTAAATGCGTAGAAATTGGTACCAAATGACTCACCAAACAAACCGCTAACCGTGGCTGGGCTGGAAGGGGAGGGAGAGGCGGGTGGCATGGATTGAATGGTGGTTAAAGGATTTTGAAAGCAACAGTTTCCTTAGAATAGAATGTAAACAAAATTTGACAAAAATGAAAAGAATGAGATGAATCTGTTTGCACAGATAGATACTGTTGTTCTTTTCCCTTGGAGGAAACTATTAACTGTGTTTAGCTCTGGTGGGGGATGACAGAGGGTGTAAGCAGATGGGACATTTCAGTGTTAATTTAGTACTTCTCTATGTTTTCAGTTTTTAACCATGTTTATGTGTTACTTTTTAAAAAAAATGCCAACAGAATTTTCTGGATAATAAGGTAATGGGTCTACTTTGGCTCCTTTGTTTGTACTCATCTCTATTGAAGGGCACTAATAGATGTTATGTAAAAAACTTACACAAAGTAATACGTGATCCAGGTTGATAATTTTGAGAATAGAGGAAAGCATAAACAACAGAATTTAAATCATTTATAGTCTCCCAATCAAACACGATAGCCATTAATAACATTTTGATGGTTTCCTCCTTCAGTCTTTTTTATGTCCACTAACTGTCTATTTTATTAAAATTAAGTTCTATTTTATGTTTATTTTTGTATCCTGTCTCTTTTACTTAATAAGGTATTATGAGAATTTTTCATGCTAGTAAATATTTTTTGAACAATATAATTTATAATAGTTATGTAAAAGTACTATGTATATACATATATACTGTAATTTTTTAATCATAATTATGATACTAATAACACTTACAGTGATTAAGCATTGCATTTACTTGTATTATCTCATTTCATCCTTCCAACAGGTCCATAAGATGATGTCATCATCCCTAGTTTATAGATGAGAAAGCCGAGGTTTAGCTGGGTTAGATAAGGAACTGGACCAAAGTGTCACAGTCAGCTGGGTAGTTAAGCCAGTTCTCAAACTCATACCTATAGTCCTAACACTGTATTATACAGCATCCACAATCCCTAATGCTAGACATGATTGTCCATTTATTCAATTCCCTATTGTCAGACATATTCTTGCTTTAAAATGTTTACTACGTTGAATTACACAATGATGAATTTTCTATTATACACAGCTTTGGCCACGTCTCAGAATTCCTTGCTTAAGCTAAATTCTTCAAGGTGGAATTACCCGGTCAAAATGAGAGAGCGTCTTTCGGGTTCTCGCAATGTATCGCCAGCCCCTTCTGCAGACGTGCTTTGGAGCTGTAGGCAAACCCTCTAGCAGGAAAAGTAACTCTGAAGGAATTTAGACCCGCAGCAGTCACGGGCCTCCTGGGTGGAGGGCTGAGCCAGAGCCCGCTGGCGTTTCTCCTAACCGATGGCACTCAAGTCACACCTGGCGCCCGGAGAGTATTATTGAATTTTCCTGCAATGCCATTATGTTCCATAAACACAGAGTCAGGCAGAGCAGTGACCAAGGGCCCCTGTCACACCACGTAAGTGCACATCTTGGTACATGCCTCCTCTCAGGTTTCTATTATTTCAAATGTCAAATGCACTTTGCCGCAAGCCTTCTTGGCCTTTAATTTTTTAATCCACATGCATTTAATTTATTTATTGGATTTCTATAGGACTTGAGGGGAACTTTAATTCATATACTTCTGGTTCATCTTTGCTTAAATTACTTGATGGCTTAAAAAGCTTTGTTGGCTCTCTTAAATAAGAATTTTTTGTACAGCTTCTTTCCAGAGACGGGATGCTCAGGAGGGGAATTCTCAATGAAAAAATAAGTACAAAGCTAGGAAGGTGATAGACTTGGGGGAGGGCAGGCTCCTAGCCATTTGTTAAAACCTTCCTGCTAGTCAAGAGGTGACAGAAAGGTACAAATAGTTGGTAAGGCAGTACTATTTTCCTTGGCCTCATTAGTTCAATTTGGGAGCCAACCACTACCACAGGGATGTGCCAGGAAGCTCAGGGGCACCTCAAAATTAAAAATTTTCTCACTTGAAAGAATTAATTGGAGACATTTGAATTCCCTAATCTGTACTTCTTACTAAGATAACCGAATTGAGATAATTCCCGCTCAAAGCAGCCCAAATGTAACATTTTCTTAAGTTATTTCGACCTGAGGTGGGTACATGTGCTATACAGCTTTGTTCTTTTTTTCCTCCCATTTTCCTTTTTATTTATTAAGGGAATGTTAAAACATTCAGAAAAGTTGAAAGACTTGTATGGCAAACACCCACATACACAACACCTTATCCCACAGAGATTAACGTTTCGCTCTATTTGCTTTATCCATATCAGTCCATCTCGCTCTGCATGTCAATCTGTCTTATTTTTTAGCAGATTTCAAAGTAAGTTGCAGACATCAAATGTGAGTCATTAACCAGAGTTTAATATTTATTTACATCTCTTTTCTTTTTTTTTTCAGGACAAATTTATATAAGCGAAACACACAAATCTTAATTGCACTATCTGATGGGTTTTGACTAATATGTACCTCTGAATAACCCCAACCCCATCCAGATATAGAACATTTTATCCCTACGGGACTTCTTTTGTATCTTCTTGTAATTAACCCCTCCCCGTCCTTTGCTTCAGTCCCTGTTCTAATTTCGGTCTCTATATATTAGCTTCGTCTACTCTAGAACTTCACATAAATAGAATTATTCTGTATGAACTATCTACTTAGTCAAGTTGCCATGGCTTTCTATGACTTGTAGCTGCAAGCCTCCTAGCTGAAACACAAAGTATTTGAGGTTAATCTTTCCTGCCTTATGTTATATATTAGAATTTCTCGGGAACCCATGAAAATGGAAGAGAAGGAACCACTTTATTACTGTAAATAATAACTTAGTTAATGCCTTGCTGGAAGGGCGTTAAATCGGCAATAGGATTATCTCTTAATAAAGTAACACCTACTGGAGAGGCCTGCCAGGAAAAATGCAAGCTGCGTATTGGAAAGAATTATTTCCCCCTTAAGTTACCATCTTGCTTCATAGAACCACATGGGCCTGCCCTATATTCGATATGCTATGATTCTGTCTGTCTCAGTGTTACTTCAAATACTGGAGTTGGAGGTCAAAACCGAGATTCCATCGTTCTGCTCAGAAGACCCCTGAAATGCTTTTGACCATGACCTGGAAGGGAAGGGCTAAGTCCAGCTGTAGTGGGGTTGGAGGTGGAGCAGGTCATCAGTAGGTGGCGCTCTTCCTCTGAACCATGACCGGGACTGGGCCACCCCACACACCTAAGACCAGAAACTGCCCACAGAAAGTGAAAAGTGACAGTAAAAGGAGTCTTGAGAGACTTTCAGTTTTGAAGGCTGCTTAGACAGTCTTGGCTGGAGGCTGTTGAGAGCTGCCTTAACCATTTCCAGGGCCTTTTACCTGGCAGCAGTGGTCTTAGCTATCCTAAGACCAGACCTTACATGATCCTTTTGAAAAAGGATACTCGGTGCATATCAGTGTTAAGAACCAACACTAAAATGTTTAGGGGGGAAAAAATCTGGGAAAGAAATTGGAGACTTGATAGAATCTGAACATTAGTCACTGATATTAGAATAATTTCACTAGGGAAGAAATGGAATAATTCAATCCTTTATCCTTTTATTTGTTTATTCAGTAGGGAGGGAATAGAGTCTGTAATTTGTTAAGAAACAATTGTCGGAGTCAGATCTGGGTTTCTTCCTAAGCCATTCACTGAGTCTCAACTTTTCATCTGTAGAATGATATACTTATAGGGCATTTAATTCCAATAAATAAACATTTATTGATCATCTACTATGTGCCAGACACTGATCAGGGTACAGTATGAATGAGGCAAGCTCTCTGCTCTCATGGAGCTCTCTGGCAGGCTGTGTTTTCAAAGCCAGTTGTACCACTATACATCATCCCACATTCTCCTCTCCTCCTCCTTCCTCTTTTTCTTCTCCTCTTTCTTTTTTTAACTTTATTTTTAGTTTATGTTAGGCACCCTTGCAAACAATGAAAACAAATTATGAATAAATGCCTACTGTTTTTCAGTCACTGCGAGGCACGGTGGACATGTAAAAGGTATACGTATTTAGTGTACGCAACTCAATGAGTTTGAAGATAAGTATACACCTGTGGAATCAACACTGTCATCAAAGCCGCAAACACATCCATCGCCTCCCCAAGTTTCCTCCCACCCTCTTTATCCTTCTTCTTACTATTATTTTTGTGGTAAGAATATTTAACACGAGGTCTACCCTCTTAGCAAATTTTAAGTGTACGATGCAGCATTATTAGCTGCCAGCACTGTGCTGTGTAGTAGCTCTTCAGAGCTTATTTATCTTGCATAACTTTGTACGCTTGGACCATCACCTCCCATTTCCCCCTCTCCTCAGCTTCTGGCAGCCACCACTCTGCTCTCTGCTTCTACAGTTTTGACTTTTTTAGATTCCACATGTAAGTGAGATTAGGTAATATTTGTCTTTTTGTGTCTGACTTATTTCACTGAGCATAATGTCCTCCAAGTCCATCTCTGTTGTCACAAATAGCAGAATTTCCTTCTTTTTTAAAACTGAATTACGTTGATTGTATTGTATGCACATACCACATTCTCTTCTTACTTTGTGAGGCTGGCACTCCTCCATGAAGAGGTGAGGGTCTACGTTCCCTCCCCTTGAATTGGGACAAGCCAGTGACTATGGTAAAAGTGATGCTCAAAATCTTCAAGGCTACATCATAAAAGGAGAGATGGCATTCTCCTGGCCCACTTTCTGCCTTGGGATTGGTGAGCTGATGTATAGGAAGTGCAGCTACATCATTGCTGCTATGCTGGAGGTATCACATGAAGAGATGACGTAGAGGCAGAAAAAGATGCACAAAGAGCCCCCACTTGTTCCAGCCTCCAGCCTTTGAGTCTTCTGGCTGAGGCCTCGAGAGCTCAGCCATCCATGTTGTGCCTTATCTGACGTCCTTACTTTCATAATCTGTGAGCAAAATAAGTGGTCGTTTTATGCTGCATGTTTTAGAGTAATTAGTCATGCCACCCTAGTAACTAGAACAAGCTAGTTGGGGAGACGGAAAGGCCAGTGAGCAAATTAACGAATAAGATACTGTGAAACACGGCCACAAAGAACTGAAAATAGGGTAATGTGACTGGGGAACAAGGAGCGAGGGGCAGTCCTGGACACGATTGAAAATCCTGGCAAAAGAGAAAACATTTGCATTGTGGAGACCAGAAAATATAAGAAGGGGAATCCTGGGGACAGAGGAGATGAAAATGAAAAGGCCCTGGGGCAGGCTGGAGCTTGGCATATTTGAGGACCTAAAACGTAGCTGGTGCCCCTGGGTTCTAGTGAGGGGAGCATAACAGTCCAAGCCGAGGGCAGAGTAGACAAGATCACCTCACACAGGGACTCGTAGGCCAGAGCTAAGGGTTTGGATTTTTATCTAAGTATAATGGGAAACTATTGAAAGATGCTTAACAAGATCCCTTTGACCACTGTGTAGTGAAAGGATTGAAAAGTGAGAACTGAAGGAGGGAGGCTAATTAGGAGGCCGCGGCCTCGGCCCAAGTCAGAGCCGATGGCAGCTTGGACCAGCCCGGAATCAGTGGATGGAGTAACGACAGCAACAACTAACATTGCCCGAGTAATTTCCGCATCTAGGCATTCTTTCAAGTGCTTTACGTGGATTATTTGATTTTGTCCTCTCAACAACCCTATGATGTAGGTTCTACTTCTATCCCAGATGAGAGTTCCAGTACTTTGCCCATGATTATGAACATAATAAACTGGGGAGGCAGCCCCCTAACCCAGGCAGGGCCACCACAGAACGCTGCTTCCTGGGGCGGAATCCAGTGAGAGGATTCAGGACTCGTTAGATGATTGGATTTGGAGGAGCGTGAAGAAGGAACTGAGGGATGATGCCTTGTGTTCTGACACGGGCGATTAGGAGGGAGGCGATGCCAGCTACTGAAATGAGAAGGCCTAGGGGAGAAATCAGGGTGGGGAGAAGCAAGAGCTCTCTCACTGTAAGAATGAACAACAATAGTGATAAAATGAGCATAATATAGGGTAAAATGTATTGAGTGCCTACGATGTGCAAGCACTCTACCTAAACCAACTCATTTAATTTTGCAACAATCCTGAGATGTAAGGTACCATTATTTCCTCATTTTGCTGATGACGAAATGAAGAAACAGGAAGGCTGAGAAATTCGCGAGAGGTTGCGGAGCCAGTCAATTGTGGATTTGGAATTCAGGCTGGTTGGCTGCCTGTTCTAACTACTGCACACACCACTTCTCATTAAATGAGCGTAATTTGGTAAGCACGAAGCACAATGCCTGGTGCATAGTAAGAGATCAATAAATGGTAGCTATTATTATTATTATTATTGTTAATATCATTAAAATGTGGTTGACATTCTCTGGTGTATATAACATTGTGTTACTGAGAAATAGAACACAATCAGTGCCCTCAGGAAAGATACCACATCTATGTCAAGTTCAGACTCACGTGCATGGAAGTTTAAATAATTCAAGACAACTGTACAACAATGCAAAACCGCAGAAGAGGAGCCACAAGGCAGTGTGGGATGAAGTGCCGAAGAAAGAGCATATATCTAGCTATACATATTTTTTTTTTCAAATATCTAGAGGAATATTAAAGCCTCGTGCCAGAATTATTAACATATGTGTTCACAACAAGGAGATTCCTTCTCTACAATTCATTTTGCCCTGTCAGGACCCAAACCAAATGTCAAAGATTGGACTAGTGACATTTACACTTTTAATTACCCAGCAAGATTAGTGTTTGCGGACTTGTTAAGTAGTTCCTAAGCAAAGCAATGAAATTGAATGGTTCTGCTGTGCAGCAAAATTCCTCTCCCTCCCTCCTTCCCTCCCTTCCTTCCTTCCTTCTTTACTCCCTCCCGTTTCTTCCCTCCTCCTCCTTCCCTTCCTCCTCCTTCTATCTCCTCCCTCTCTCTCTCTGGGGAGGCAGTGGGAGACAATTTTTGCTAGTATAATTAAAACAAATTCCTTGATGTTTTGATACAATAAAAATGAAACAAACAAACAAACCACGAGCTGCTCTCATCTTTCTTGCTTTTTATAACACTATTTTCTCTCTGTGGTTCCCAAAATACCAGAGAATGAAATCAATGTCGAGCTATGCTTTGGGAGGTTTTTCACATTCCCTTATATTTTTTCAAAAAAAAAAGAAAAAAAAAAAAACCCCAGAAAACTAAGAAATAGAGAACATTAAAAAAATATGTAATTGCACCACTCCAACACAATTACTGATAATAACTTGGTGTGTTTCCTTATAGTTTTTTTTATTTTTCCATGCCTATATTACACAGTTGTAATTCTATAGTACTTATAATTTTGTATCCTGCTTTTATATGTAACCGTTTATCAAGTATATCTTTCTATGCTATTAAGTAATCCTCCAAATTTTACTGGAAAAGTCCATTGAGTGAATCACTCTTAATTTCTAACCCATGTAATTAAATCTCTTTTAGAACAGGAAATGAATAAATAAAACAAAATATGTAAATTAAAAAGTGTTACTCTTTCTCTTAATGTCGAACTTGGCTGGGCCTCATGTATAAAAGTTGAGGGTTCTGGCTCTGAGGTCTGCCACCTGCTAGCTGTGTGACCTTGGGCAAGTTACTTAACCTCTCTGGGCTTTAGTTTCCTCACCTATCAAATGTAGACAATGACAGTGCCTACCTCATAGAAATGGGATAACATGCATTGAAATACCTACCATAATACCTGTCACAAGACGAGCGTTCAATAAATATCAGCCACCATTAATATAACGATCCTTGTTATTATTTAAGCTTCCAAACATGATTTTGGAGGAATGAGCACTGGATTAGGGATCATAAAGTTTGAGCTCCAGACCTGGATGAGCCATGCACTTGTCGTTGGGTTCCTTTAGCTGTAAAATGAAGTATTAGATATCTGTCATGCCTCTTTCAGAAAAACTTGCAACAAGATAAAAAGCTCTGTGGGTACAAGACCCCACGCACATAAGATCACATGCACTCTCTGTGATCCCAGAAGCGCAGTCCCGTGGCCCTGACTGGGGGCAGGGAGGCTGAGGAGCTTCCTGACACCTCTCTCATCACCAGCCCACACTGCAGAGCCACGTTTGCTACTCGGAACAATGCTGGTGGAACACAATTCTATGCAAAGGTCAGCAAAGACTTTCCCACCATGTGCCTTGCCATCCTCTTCACTCCCATTCACTGAAGGCTCTGAGCCACACGGTTTCTGCTGTGTTAAGGAAACCCATACCTCAGGATTTTTTTTTTTTCCCCTGCTGGATTCATTTATTTTTGATATTCTGTCAATGGCATTTGCACGGCCCAGGTTAGAAGCTGTCAGCACTTCCCATTTAGGCTGCTGTTTCTGTGGGATGGTAATTTGATCGCAACATTTGTTACGGGCAGCGGCGGGCCAAGGAGAGGTCTCAGCGCAAAAGCATCTTCCGCCCACTTAAAAACAACAGCCACCACAATACACTCCTTATGTGACCAATTTAAAATGATGGAGGTCGACAAGATACACTGATATTTTGAATTCCGGAAGACTGAAGGGGTTGTTTTGACTTCGGCATGATGTTCGTGGCTGCAGGTCATCAAGAGTTCATTCTCTAGCATCCCAGCAGGATCACAGGAGCTGCCAAATCATCCCGCAGATTCAGGCCAGGTCCTTCCTCTGGTGAAAAAGGGTTTCCTCTTCTTCCTCCTCTTCACCTCTCTTCTCTGTGGGAAGATGGATTAAGTGGGGAGGAGCGATGGGAGTCAGCTCCTTCTTTTTGGGAGTTCACCCAGTGAAGGGAGCTGGCTTGGCGAGAAGCAGGGAGGGGTCAAGAAGACACATTGTTATTAAGAAGCTGACCTCCCACATTTGCATATTTTGTCATATGTCATCTCTCCTGTCATCACGAGAGGCTTGAGAGGTATTCAGGGAATGGCTGTTGCTCCTGTTTCAGAGACGTGTTCATTCGAGCGATATTTACTGAGTACCTACTATGTGTCTTGCGCTTTGTGTCTTGCTGGGTGTGTGAACTTGAACAATGACATGGTGCCTTTTCCCAGGGTGCCTTGGCTGGTATGGAAGACAGTCCCAGATGAATGTGCAATTACGCCTGTGATTAGGACTGCGAAGGGGGACCAGAGCCCAATTGGAGGCATAATTTGCAGTGTCAGGTTAGAGAAGCCCTCACAGAAGAAGCGACATTTTACCTGAGAAAGGAAGGCTGTGTCAGAGGTGTGCGGAGGACTATAAGAGGCAGATACATGACCAACATCATCTTTTGAACAATTACCACGTACATGCACTTTTTTTCTGAATTTTGTTTGTCTGAGCGGGGGTATGGTTGGATGTGAGACTCAGATTCCCTATTCAAACTGCTTAAATTAAAAGGAAGATTTATTAAAAGGGGAGAATTTAATAGAACCCAAGGGGAGAAAGCATAGCCAGGCCTTTCCGGGAGTGAGCTGGGAAAAGAGAGTCTTCTTTTCTCTCTCCTTTAAGTTACTACCTGTTGGGGACAAAATCCCGACTGCCTGGCTTTTTCTGATTCCATCACAGGAGGGAGATTGGGGACCTGGCTACACAGTCCAGCAAGAGGGGGAGCCTAGGCTGTTGGCCTTTTCTTGCAAAGGTAGGTGTGGGACCACGGTGCTTTCCTGTGGTGTTTGGCTAGAGTAGGGTGCTTATTGTCGAAAAGTGTTCTGTCTTGCTAGGCTTCCCCTGTCCTGGTCATTTTGGTAGAGGGAGCAGGATTCTGTAGGGACTTTTGGTCTGTTCTCCTTGATGTTTCTGGCTTTTTGACTTCCCCAATCTCCAATCTGGGATACGTGAGTCTAAAAGAAAACCCAGGACCTCATCGCTATGTCATTCTGTGGATCCCATGTTCCTTAACCAGTCAGTTTTCCTTCAGAGATTTCTTATATTTGTCCATCTAATGTCTAGTGTTTTTAGTTATACTTAGTAGGAAGAATAGAGGAAATCATTCTACTGCATCTTCCTGAAAATGGAAGTCATTTAATATCCTTTTAATTAACTATTTTACTACTTCATCAGAGTCAGTGTCTGTTGTTTAAAACAAAGATCGTGTGTGACATAGTGTTCTTAGTGGCGAATAACAGAAAGCCACTGGAGCAGGTTTTAGCAGAACGTGACTTATTAGGGGATAATAGGCATGCCGCAGAATTTCTTGGCGGGTCAGAGAGGAGTTATGAAGCCAGCAGCCAGGCCCAAGCCACATTGGGGAACAGCTGCAGTGGGGATGCCACTGCCACCAGCACTGGGTGATCACTGGGCACAGATGCTGAGCATGACTTCCAGGGCCACAGCCCCTAGAAACCAGAGATTCTGCCCTCACCTGCGCCAGGGGGGATTCAGGGTGGCTTCACCGAAATCCCTTCTGATTTAAACCCTTGTGTGTGGATGTTTGATTGGAGGCAAAGTCAACGTCTGTGTCCTGGCTGCAAGGGATGCTGGGAAAACCAGTTTAGGGCTTGCTTTATGCAGATAAGGACATTTCCGAAATATAAAAAGAGTTCTGGATGGCCAAAAATATGACAGATGTCCACTACAGAATTTATTTTTTGACAGTGAATGTGAAAAAACGGGTGAGGACCCAAACTAAGGAGGGGATAGGGAGGATGGAGAGGAGAAAATATATATGAGAGATGGTGAGGTGGAATCCACAGACGCTCATAACATATTGGGTGTGAAGTATGAATATAAAGGAAGAATCTACTTCCTGGTCAAATATCTATGATTTTAAGCAAGAGATGACTAGTTATTGAGTCAGTGGCTGATGAAAAATTAAATCACCGATTCCTAGTGCTCTTTTCTTGGGAACAGTTTTTCTGAAGAAAGGTACAGAAAGCAGAGTTCATCTGTTTTTAGCATTAGCACCCATTGTTATTGGGCCTTTCAACAGGCCAACTTTAGTTTAATGGGTGTTGCAAGCTAAGACCTTCAGAAGCAAGTTAAGCAGATTTCCAAGACAAAGAAACAAACATATCTGAAGAGTATTTTTCCCCCTTGGTATCATGACGTAAATCTTTTCTTGTATTTACCATTCTTACATCCCATCAGATTCCAAAATTTATTTGGAAGATTTTGTTAAAACACGTGGAGTAACAAAACTCTACATTATTACAGGGATTAAAGAACAAGAGCTAAATAATGAGGGCTGGGAGGTAAGGAAAAATTATAAATGAAAATTTAGGTGAAAGGGGCTAATGACATTGAGTCCCAAAGTCTGCCATGTTATTCGTAGCATCGAGGGAGAAAGAAAACTAGATGGACTGTGTAGATGTGTTACGATGGAGTGTGTGCCACCCTCATTCATATGTTGAAGTCCTAACCCCCGATGTGACTGTACTTAGAGGAGCAGCTCAGGTTAAATGAGGTCAGAGGTAGGGCCCTGACCTGATAGGGTTAGTGTCCTTATAAGTAAAGGCACCGGCGAGCTCGCTGTCTCTCCACCACGTGAGGACATAGTGAGAAGGCGACATCTGCAAGCCAGGAAGAGAGGTCTCACTAGGACCTGACCCTGCCGGTACCTGATCTCAGGCTTCCAGGACTGTGAGAAATGAATTTCTACTGTTTAAGCCACCCGGTCTGTTGTACTTTGTCATAGCAGCCTGAGCTAAGACCCGTGCTGCACGTGTCTGGTTGTCAAGAAAGAAAGCAAACTGTTTTCCCAGATTTGAGCTCTGAGAGTAACGCAGACTGCAGGTCACGTAGATAAGAGACATTGAACAATGTATTAGAATTTGATAGCGGTTTCTCGAAGCACGTAAGATGACCTTATAACAGCTCCTGATAAAAAGCTGATGCCTGAAAGTTAAATCACAGATCTTCGAAGAGATTTTGGGGACCGAGTCATATCACACAGGTTCCGAACTTTCTGTCGATTGGATTGGTACGAGGAGTGTAGCAGTTAGCTGCAAGGTGGAGTTCATGCTAGCATCCAGGAACTGGTGTTATGTCCAAACCATATTTTCTGTGCTGCAGCCCACAAGTTGGAACACCCATGGGAGTATGGAGTGTGTGTGTGCATGTGTATTTTACATATGCCAAATGACAGAAGAAGAGTTAGCCCAGCTTCAGAAAAATGTCTAATCAAAGTCACAAGACAAAAAATATCTTCAAGAGCCAGACAGGTGGGGCCAGGGTCCATACCTGGTTAAAAGAGGGTAGCTGACTTTTTCCGAAGCCAATAGATGCCCTACAAGAATATTCTGCATGTCAAAAAACATCAAAGGCAGAATTAATCCGGGGGACTTCCAGTTTGTGGGCCTCTCAAACAACAAGATTCTTACTCTCGGATATTAATTATCTCATCCAAATCATAACCAACAATTTAAATGAAGAGAGTTGGTGAATATTTAAGTGCAGGTAATTCAACACTTAACACCTGCAGAGCAATTCTTTAAATTAGTAACAACTGCATCAAGACTATATCACAAGAGTTTGGAGAACGGATACCCTTCCCGCTACTGCAGGGTGCTGTTTTATTTTTTTTCTTTTTCATTTGCTTGGGCTTGTTTCCCAACCGCGTGTCCTTCAGCGGGATTTCTAAATGGGTTAACAACACCCTCCATTGAATTGCTTGGTCAGGATATTTGCCGCTTTTTCGCAGCCATGGAAAATGCACACAGGGATTGAAAGGCCCAGTTCATGCAACATTGCTCAGAGGATTTCAGGATTCCATTACTGCATAAATCCTTTAATTACAGCCAGTTCCTCCAGGCCCCTGCTGCCCGGGCCCAATCCACAGCGTCCCTGGCGACCTTGAGAGGCTTGATTAATTGACGAGTTGGCAGTGCAACCATTCTTTCAAAGATCTCAAGATATATCTGCTAAAACAAAAATGCCCCTGGACACCATATGATCCCGTGTTTGCAGAGGCTCTTAAAATTGATCTGCGACTTCTCGCCGATGTGACGAATGTCTGCTGCCTTCTACTCAGTGGCTGTTGCGACCCATCACCCTTCCTCTCTGAGGCGAAGAACTCTTTAGCCGGGAGGTATTTTTGGAAGCTCAAGAGGGCGTTTTTGCAATTTGGCAAGAAGAAGGAACATTCTCCACTGGGTCCAAGTCACCGTTGATATCAAAGTGGCCAGATTTTTGAAAAATATCTCTGCCTTGGCTTTTCAGGGAGTCAGCAATAAGCAATTATATCTGGGAAGCACCGACATCTAGATTCTGCTTATCAGAAGAGTGAATTGAAGGGAAGCTGAATAACTTAGAAAAGTCAGGCGGGAGCATTTTTCCATGGCAACTCTTAGGGGTGACTCTAAATGCTTCTTTTTGATAATTCTGGGTATTCTCCTTTTGTCTTTGTCTGCACCCTATGGATAATGCTCTGGTAAAACTGAGTTCCGATTCATCTTTTTAGAAACCCGAGAAACAAGAAAATTCAATCAAAGGTAAACTTTTAAAATTGGTTAAAGAAAAGTGGGCTCTGTAAAATTTGTCTGTTTGAGTGCAGGAATGGGTCTGGGGCAGGTATATTTGAGAGAAGAAACTTGATAAAAGTAATATACTAGAAGGAGAAGAATTTGGTGTTCCTAGTCCTGGAAGAAAGACGTAATAAGGTGACAGAGGGAGGGAAGGAGGAGGAGAAGGAGGCTGTTAAGGATGCAGAGGGCTGTAAAGTTATGTTATGATGCCTCTGTGTGAACCACACCTCTCCATCTTCAGAAGGTCCCATCAACTCAAGTGTTCTTTTAACAGCCAAATGCATCTTGGGGCCCCACGTGGCCCAGTCTCAAGTTGATGTCACGGACAAAGTTAATGCAGTCCACTATTTTGCACATGGCCAAAATGCAGCCAAAATTAATAGCTGATTTCAAACTTTACTTGAATGTCTGTGTTAGTATACAAGGAGGTGCAGTTAGTAAACCACATGAGAAGAAGTATAGAGCAGGTCTGAGTTTGAGTTTTGGTCCTGCTCTTGTAAGCTGTGAGATCTTTGGCAAATCTAATCTCTCTGTGCTTTAGTTTCCTCATCTGTAAAATGAGGATAATAATAGTACCTATTTATTAGGGTGGTAATGAGAAGGATACGAGTTAATATGTGTCAAGCCTTTAGAACAGTAACTGACACATAGGAAGAGCTACATCGATATTTGTTAAATAAATAACTACATCTCAGGATCCACTTTTTCTAACAAACAATTCAACCCAAATGGTGTTCCTAGCTTTCCTCCACCATTTCTTTTCATCACTTTTCTGTTCTTTTCTTTTACTCTCTCTCTCTTTGAGAAAAATCTCTACATTCTCCGATGCAATTTCCAATCTTTGATTCTTCATCTCTCTATGATCTGTTGACTACTTAAGAGAGGGGATGGAGGGGATAAGACAGGACAATGCACAGTAGAACACATCAGAATGTGCCCTTTTAACTCAGGGTGACGGGTGGGAGAAGAGCCGTGAATTCGCATTTTTGGATAATACTTTTCCATTAATTGGATGTGACTGTAGAGGAAGAATTCGAGGAGGGCATCGTTTCACACCAGGCAGCAGATCTGAGGCAGCATGAGAAGACGTGAAAGCTGTGGGAGACCTCGAGAACCCGAGCTTTCCTAGGAATCACAGGATCTTTGGCCACTTTTGACTTCCACAGGTTCTGGAAATGTAGGAAGTGTGATCCAATTTCTTCAACAACTCGAGAGAGAGGAAAGGTGAAACACTACTTAGAGTATGGAAAAAGGCAGAAATGTTTTTTGTTTGTTTTTTAATGGAGATAAATGTTTATCAGAATCCTTGCAACATGTGAGAGATGGATTGCTAGTTTCCAAGGGGAAGGACATTGATTTGGTTAAATAAGTACATAAAATGTATTTGGTATACATAAGATTTCCACACACAAAGAACCATACGCTTATGTATGTGGAAATAAATATATTCAATAAATGGATTTAGGAGAGCATGTTTGGCTAGTAAGACAAGCAAAATAGTAAAAATATATGACTCTACCATATGGCAACCCACAAAACAAAGTAAGTTAAGGACGTAGCTGCAGGCTGATCATGTGGGTTAGTGGTTTCAGCTAAGAATGGATGGCACCAGCTTCCCTCCTAGTTACCCTGGTAGTAGTACTCCTCTGCTCATGCTAATGACATAATGAGCAAAACCACATGCAAATATGCAAATGGAAGGGTTGGGAGAACATAAGAGGTTGAGTGACTTGCTCAAGACATAGAGTTGTGAGCTTTGACTTTCACATGGCTGTTATTTCTCTCTCTGGCCTGATCAAAAGCAAGTAAAGAAACCAAGTGTTGGTGCCCTCCACATTGCCCATCTTATCGTTGCTACAGCTATTCAGTTAACTGTAGACCAAACGGTTGCAGAACATCTTCTCTTGCTAGCTTTGAGGGGTTGATGAGCGTTGCCTTGATGTGAGCCTTGATTGCTCTCCCTCATCCTGCTGCCTCTAAAGAACGACAGAATACCCAGGATGGCAGGGTGGACTCAACTTACATCTCATGTGGATTTCTGTATAAGAAACAGACACTGTGAACAAGCACGGGGATAAAATTCCACAACAAACTTGATCATTCTTCCGTCTTCCCCTGCCTATAGGTAGAAACTCAGGTTGGTGCTATTAACTCGTCAATTACTCTTAGATAGTAAAACATTGTTTGGACACTGAAAAGTAACTAAAGTCATAAACACAGTATCTATTTTAGTAATTTAAAAATGCTCTGTCCTACTGAGGGAAATGATTATTCTCATTTTTTTTTTCAGGCAAGGATATTAAAGTTCAGAGAGAATAATTGATTTAATAAAGGTCTCAGAGGTAAAAAGTAGGGAAGCCAGGATTCAGACCAGTGACCTATGTCTGTGTCACTCGGCAGACCATAATTTCCTGTCTCCACCAGGTACCTACAAAGAGACCCTTATTCTTTCTCCAGCCTGTTTTATCTACCCTTGAGAAAGTGATAACTGAAGGGTTAAAAATCATTTGCATTTCAGTCTCTTTACATGTCCTATGCAGGTTGTGTTCTTAGAGGCAGAACTTGGAAATCACATGAAAAGTAGCATTTACCATTCTGTCCCATTGGGAAAAAGAGAAATTGTTTACAAGTTGTGTTTCTTTTTCTTCAGACTGTGAATGATCTGGTGGGAAGATAAGTATTTTCGGATTTTGTGTGTGTGTGACTTTGTAAAAATATTTTTAATATGTGGTTTCACTATAAACAAATGTAAGATGAAAAAGATGTTGATAGACACACTAGTGATTACCCTGACTTCCTGTTATTGCGAGCAGTATCCATTGATAGGAGTAGATGACAATACATCCTATCATTGAATGTGCACTTCTGCCTTTTTTATGTTGAGCCTAGAAAAATATCAATGAAAAGAAATAATGTCAAAATTTACATATATCCTTTATTTTGATTTTCATCAATGAACATGATAAGGACTCTCTCCTCGCTCTCTCCTAAAAGCTACAATGATTAGTGAGTGAAAAAATTATGACCGTCCGTCCTAAAAATATATTGGACAATGCAGACGCTTTTTATGCAAAAGCATGATTTTAAAAGGCCGGAACTGTATTTAAACTTATGTTTGACACAAAATCCATTTGTTGAAACACTTTACACAATTACTTACTCATCCTTTAAGCAAAAAAAGCCATATATAGTTACATTTGGGGAAGGCTTGTTCTGTGATACGACCTAGCTTATTTAGGGCTTGGAGTAAATAAAAAAAATTGAAGCAATACCTCTGTCAAATGGCAACACCCGTTGGGATTGTTGACATGTCTTTTAATATGATATCCTATGAGGATGTGTAGTTTTGGAGCTGCTGCAGCCATCTTGTGACCATGAGGGGGTGGCCTAGAGAATTGCGGAGAAGCTGACCCAGAATTCTACCACTGTGGAGCTGCTGAACTAACACTGGAATTCCCTATCTTCAGATTACCTGAGAAAAAATATATATTCTTAGGATTTAATTCACTTTAGTTAGATATTTTGTTACTTGTCCTCCAAAACAACTTAACAAATAGATAGGATCCGTGATTCAAACCCTGTTTTGGAGGATGCTGGTGCTCCTTGCATAAGTTTTCACTCTTTTAGCAAAGAGTTCTGGGTACACTGATTCTTTCGTGAGTCAGCATTTAATATTTTCCAAAGGAAAACTCAAGCTGATTGGATATCAAAGATGACATGCACAGACCAGGTCAAAATGTATACTACAGTTTCAACTACTATGTTTTTAAAACTGAAAGTTGCTTTTGAGCAGATTTGAGATTGAACTTTGTTTTATTATACTTTTTTCTTTCTGGAATTAACCATTCGTTTTTGAATTATCAAATAAGTTTTTTAAAAAGCCGAACACATATGAAGTAAACACATCTCTAATGTAATAAGATCATTGCATGTAATTTTTTCCCATTTAGGTTTGTATGAGCATTTTTCTGGGGAGATATTCTGTCCTTTTCATCAGATCCTCAAAGGAGTATGGCGTCCGTGAGTACTAGACTTATTGGGGTGATTACTTTATAAGGTATATAAATGTCTCATCACTATGTTGTACACCTGAAATTAATACAATGTTGTATGTCAACTGTAATTTAAAAATAGTTAAAAATTAATAAAAATAAATACATCGATCACCAAATGAACAAAATCTGGGACAGAAAAAAAATGTTCTCTTTTGGAAAATCTGGTGGGTTGTTGCAGAAGAGTGACAGCAGCCTGTAGGTTTATTGGGGGAAAAAATTGGGGTTTAGGGAGGCAATGTGGGTGAAAGTGTGGCTTTTAGAGTCTGATGTCACCTCGCAGAGCCTCTGTTTTCTAATGCAAAAAAATGGGATTATAATGATCCACCTCTCGCATTTGATGTGGTAGATACATAATCTACTGAATATAAAATAATATTACAGTGTATAATGTATGTAAAGTCATTAGCATAGTTTCTGGAATATAACGTGAGCTCGATAAATAATAAACAATGACCTGGTGCACTTTGAGAACCATCTGCAGGGCTGAACTGATGCCAAGGGATGCCCCTAAGGCAATGAAAAGAGGGAAATGTCGGCTGGTCAAAGAGTTGGAAGTCAGCGCCAATGAAGAGAAAGTGCGTTGGGGTCTTCTAATCTGCTTTTGGCACTTATTCTGTAACTTAGAACGAATTACCTCCCTTCTCTGAGCCTCAGCTTACTTATCTGCAAACTGAGGATAAACATTACTCTCTCCTGAGGATGTCGTGAAGGTTCAATAGGGGAGGAGTGTCTGAAGAGCCCCTAGCTCAGTGGAGGTGTTCAATAAATGCAAGCTATCTACCTGCCCTCAGCCCATCCATTTCTATTCTGATACTGTCTTTGAGCCTGACCAGTGATACAGATAAGCGGATGCAAGTGTAGGTAAGTGAATGAAATATTCCAGATCAGCGCTGACGCACAGGAAGGCTGAGGCCTTGCCAGTAGTTACGTCATAACCCCAGGCACCAGAGGAGGCTGTTTTTCGTCCTGCCTTAGTCTAACCTGTCTCTCTCTGTGTTCCTGTGGGGCCTCTAGAGCATTTCCCAGTGTCTGAGGTCCACGCTGGGAGGAGGGGAGTTAGCTCAGGGGTGGGTATGGTAGTGGAAAAACATGTTAGCGCTTATGTTTATGAGAACTGTTGTCATCATTGCCATTATTTCGAGGCAGTCATACTGCCTTCCAGAAAGCTTTATGGGGATGGGTGAGGGGACAAAGTAAAAATCTAGGAAAATACCATTCAACTCACTCAACATCCTCAAGCACGTATCTTGAGTTTCCCACTTAATTCTAGTCATCCTGGATCTTCTTATCCTGCTTTCTTTTCCTTTATAGTACTTATCATGCCTTGAGGTGATAGTATATATTTCCTACTTGTTTGCCATCTGTCTTCCTTCTAGAAATATGCTGCACTCAGCAGGGACTTGATCACATTCACTAGATCACTGTGTACTAGGTAAGTACCCAAATTATTGACTCAACAAACAATGTTTAAAGGTAGTTATTAAAACTTAAAGAAAATAGTTTGAGTCGGTGTGACAGGCGAGATTATATTTGAACCCTCAACTTTCGCGAGCTTTCCACCTCTGTTTTATTATACATGGACACTGGCTCTGTCCATGTTCTTATACGCTGGCCTGTTCCTACACCTCTGGTTCTCACTGCCCTGGCGGCATGACCCATGCTACCCTGCCGATCCAGGCGTGGCACGTGATTTGCTGTAGTGAAATGAGTGGAATTAAAGTGCAGCACATCCAGACAGGAACTTTAAGGCCAATGCATCATTCATCGTGCTCTTTTTTTGTCCCATGTGATCTTGGAATCATGTGCCAAGATGGTGCTTCTGTCCATCAGCTATCTGAGTGGCTTTGGGGAGTATAGCTTGCTTGTCAACCCATGATGGACAGGAGATGTGAGAGAGAAATGAACTTGGTGGATTCAGCTGCTGAGGTTTTCAGATTGTTATTTCAGCCTAGTGTACAACCTAGCCTATCCTGATAGACCCAGTGTCCATTTCAGCCTTTCCTGTTTTATCCATTCATATCTAGACCACAAACACAGGCAACACGGAGCCAGGGAAAGAAAAGAATTTCATTTCCAGAGTGTGTTCCAAGTGCTCAGGGTGGTGCCGGGTATCACTCTCAAAACCATTTTATTTCAGCCTCTCAAACAGCCCAATGAGATGGGCAGAGACTGTAAACTTCAGCACAGGGTTGAGGAAATTGAGGCTCGGAGAAGGCGAAGCACCCCATGCAGAGTCCCCTCGGTTTCCACTCCAAA
>NW_006441953.1:18925051-18928665 GCF_000325575.1 Pteropus alecto | reverse complement strand
CTCTGAAATGCTTGCTAAGGTCATTCTGGAAGAGATGCTTTTGGATCTTGAAAAATATAACCTTTACTAATGACCTGGTAATTGTTTTTATAGCTTCCCAATGAAGTGTGAAGTGTTCTAAGAGACAGCACTGGACAATTTCCTTTGATGGTGAAGTTTTCCAAAGAATGATCACCCCACCTTTCTGGGCTCCTGGTGCCCTGACTTTGGAGTTTAGAGAGATATTGAACTGATGCTGAGCTGCAGGCCTGGGAACTTTGAACAAGCTACAGAGACTGGGGAGAATCTTTACTCTGCCTCATCTTTATTTGAAAGCATTAATCCTGCCTTTCTTTTTCAAAAATGATCACATGCTAATGTATAAATAAATAGTAAATAGCTGGCCTTATCAAGTACTTTACCCTGTGTCATGACTGGGCTCAGCCCTTGAAGCCACCACCCTCTCCAACCAGGACCCAGAGCAGTGCCCGGCACATGGCGATGGCTCCATAAACATCCCTGTAATGAATGAATTATCTGCAACAAACAGTTGTTGGACCTGCTGCTTAGAGCCCTGCTCAAATGCAGTGAAAATTTACTGAGAGAAGGAAAAAAAGTTTAGAATTCAGACAACTTAATCATCGAATTCACATCCAAGAAGCCATTCTAAATACCAAGAAGTCAAGAAAATTGATTTTAATTGAAAATATTAATGATTATGTCAGCTAGCAGAATTAGGTCAAACATGACCTCATAGAGTTGCCTTTTCTTTGCTTTGGTACGAAGAACTGGACTCGATCTGCCCAGAGCATTACGTTCCTTGTAGGATAACGCTTTATATTAGGACATTAAACAGTTCACTTTCAAAACTCTTTCCAACAGTTGCTTCATTTCATTCTCAGAATCGCTGTGTGCCATAGGCAGGACAGATGTGTTTATTATGAGTTGCAGCTGAGGAATTTCAGAGGCAGTTAGTGATCTGCCTAAAAACCACACATACATCCAGCCGGGGCGGAGGGGGCTGGAACCAGTGACGACCCCTCTGAGGGTGGAGTGCTGTCATAACACCAGGGCGTCTTCCTTCTTCATGACTTCTGATAGGTTCTGAGGGGGCTCAGCCGGTGATTGGTTGTTGTATGTTTTGTGCTGTTATTTTGCCTCCATGCTCACTGCTTGGTCAGGTACGATTTTTCCTGAAGTAAGAGAAGAGATACCTGTGATGGTCAATTTTATGTGCCAACTGAGCTGGGCTACGGTGCCTGGTTGTTAGATTATGCACCAATCTACATGTTGCTTCGAAGGTATTCTTTTTTAGATCTGATTAATATTTAAATCACTATGCTCTGAGTAAAGCAGATCACCCTCCACAATGTGGATGGACCTCAGCCAACCAGTTCAAGACCTGAAGAGAAAAGGCTGAGGTCCTTGAAGATCAAAGAAGTCTGCCCCCAGACTGCCTTGGGACCAAACACTGAAACATTACCTCCTGCTGGAATAGCTAACCTGACAGCCAGCCTGCAAATTTGGAACTTGCCAGCAGCCCCCACAATTGCATGAGCCAATTCCTTACATATATATATATTTTTATATATATATATTTTATATATATTTTTTACACATCCAATTGGTTCTGTTTCTCTGTAGAACTCTGATACAGTACCTTATGCTGTATCATTTTCTGCTAGATGATGACAATGATTATAGCTTCCATTCTTGAGTGCCTACTATGTGCCAGAGGCTTTTCTTGAACCATCTCATGTAATCCTCACGACTCTATGCAGTGAGCAGTACTCCCCCATTTCACAAATGAAGAAATCAAAGTGAGTTGAAATAACTCACCCAAGGTCAGGAAGCTAGAGAGTGACAGAGAATGGGGCCAGGTTTCCAGGCCTACGCACTCAAACAAATATTTCTGGGTTCATCTGACAGTCCATTTTCTAAGGCAGTCAAAGAATGCACCAAGGAAAAGTTAGGCAATTGGCTATGTTTTTCAGATGCGTTATTTTATTCACCAGGAAACGGCAGTCCATTTGTCAAATATTATTTGGTAGATATAGTATAATACTTTGAACTAAAAGAAAGAGGAAACCTTTCTGACTATTCACTGCCTTCCCCAGTGCATTACAGAGAAGACTCCAAAATCTGACACCTAGCAACTAAAAACAAGTTCTATTTGTGGGACAGAAGACAAAAGCCTATTTCTTTGAGATGGGCCCTGGGTTTGGAGATGCTTGGGACTGGAGGTGGTGCATGGGGGAGGGAGAGCATTGGTAAATGCCCCTGGGGTCTATGCTTTCTCTTTGCGTGAACTTGGCTCTCAGGAGCATAGGCGAAGGTTCCAGTGAGATGAGAAAGAGAGTTTGAGAGGCTCTGCCACCTGACCCCATGTAGAACATGCACTCTCAGTGCCATTTACTCACCCGTCACATGCACACGCATGTAAAACCTCATGCAAATCAGCTCTCCATCTTTCTCTGGGAAACTTGATGTGAGCTTTGGAAGTTGAAAAAAAAAAAAAAAAGGCTCGGAACCTCCTTCACATACACTTATTTTTAGCTCCTCTCTCTTTTGCATAATGGCTAACGCCAACTCAAACTATTTCTGAAAAGAGTTGCTGGGGACAGAGTGGAGGAGATGTGGGTAGGCCTCTAGCTGGCCTCTCAGAAGCAGGTGAGATGCGAGATAAAGCAATCGCTTTGTAGCCACCTTTGATGTAGGTGCTGGAGATTTCTTCAATTAGCTTAATCTTTTCCTCCTGACATGCACTTTATGGGAAAGCAAATGCCATAATTATCCTCCCCCATTCTCCGTAATCCCTGTCTGTGTGGCATGCCGACAGATGCTTTTTCGCCGGCCGGCACTGCCTGCTTCTCCGAGCCCTGTGTCATGATGAGGCGGGCTGTGTGTGACAGATTGCTAAATCTGGCCTCCTCAAGGCAAGGGACTCTGCGTTCGAGTGGCACGGGCTGCTTGAGTCTCCCCTCGGGGCTTAGGCAGGCCTGGCTTCGGGCAGGCCCAGAAAGTTCTGGAGGGCCGCCTTGTGACTCAGGAAATCCCTTGCTGAGAAGGCCAGCCTTCCACCACTGGCAAAGCCCACCGGAGGTAGCTGGCCTTGTTTAGGATTTAAATCTGGGACACTGCCCAGGAAAAGCCTCTCTCCTCTGGAGAAAAACGTCCAGCCCCAGATGCCATGGCGAGCACGGGCAATCATTTGACAGCCAGGGGCATATTACCTGGTCCTGCCCTCCTATCTGAACACGACAGGGGCCCATCTGTTTGCAGCCATTTATTCATCTATTTCTCTATTATTTATGCCCACACTCATTTACATTTCTTTCTTTCTTCCTTCCTTCCTTCCTTCCTTCCATCCTTCCTTCCTTCCTCCCTCCCTCCCTCCCTCCCTCCCTTCCTTCCTTCCTTCCTTTCCTTCTTTCCTTCTTTCTTTTTTCAGAAACAGCATTGTCAAAGCATTAGGTCAGCTTGCTACAGTGCAGTCTTACTAAAAATAGAACCTCTGAAAAATACACCCTGAACAAGTAGAGACATCCGCAAACCACCACTAGATGGCAAAGCAGCTTTAGCATTACCGACACTAAGCCTGGAAACAAAGTGTGGCTCGTAAACCTGCTGCAACA
>NW_006441953.1:18916044-18916842 GCF_000325575.1 Pteropus alecto | reverse complement strand
TTTGTAAGTGATGTTATTCTTCATGTAGTTTTATTTTATTTTTTCCCTGTGAGAAAACAATTAAGAGAGTTTTTTTTTCTTTCTCTTTTATTCCTTCCTTCCTTCCTTCCTTCCTTCCTTCCTTCCTTCCTTCCTTCCTTCCTTCCTTCCTTCCTTCTTCTCTTTCTTTTGAGGCCATCGTTTTGGATCCAGAGACTGCTATTAGTTAGAATTCAGCCCTGCTTCCCACCACCCATGTGACTTTTGAAGGAGTTTCTGAGTCTCAGTTTCCTCATCAGTAAATTGGTAACAATTTCTTTTTTCACAAGATCTTTGTGAAGACTGAGTAAAGTCAATGCAAGGCACCTAGTATACTGTGGGCGATTAATGTATGCGATTTATTGATGAGCCTAATCACAGCATATTGACACTACTGATACCGCTATATACGTGCACTTCTCTACTCCTTTACTTCATTATAATTTTCAGAATAATTTTATAGAACACTTCTTCAGCTGCTATAAAGTAGATACTGTATCCCCAGCTTTTTTCAGAAAGAGGTCGATATGCTCTAGGTTGCTGAGGTCAGGGGTCAGCAAACTAGAACCAGTGGACCAAACCCAGCCCACTGTAAATAAAGTTTTATTTGGAACACAACTATGTCCTTTCCGTTATGCATTGTCGGTGGCCGCTTCCATGTCACAAAGGCAGAGTTGAAAAGTTTAGGTTTGCAAAGCCTAAAATATTTTCTATCTGTCCTTTTACGGAAAGAGTTCGCTGACCTCTGACACAGATAACAGGTGGCGGAACCAGGACTTC
>NW_006441953.1:18914206-18916013 GCF_000325575.1 Pteropus alecto | reverse complement strand
CTTTCCCCCGCATTCCCGCCCCTCAGCGACACGGCATAGCACTCTCAGAAGCGTTGGAGTGTGGATTGCGGCTGCTCCGAGGTTCTGTGCTATTCATCCCATATGCGGAAGACCCAGCTCTCCTCATGACCCCTTCCTCCCTCCCTCCTCCACGTATTTTCCAAGAGCTTGCTGTATACCAAGCCCAGTCCTAGGTGCCTGGGAGACACCAGTGGGTGACCGGTCTCAAGGAGGAAGTGAGGAAGAAGGAGATCAGAAAGTAAAGAAATAATAATAAAGTAAAGTAAAATATCCGCTAAGAGGATGCAGTCGTTTAGAAGGTCTGGAATGTGAATTTGAGAGAGAACCTGGGAGAAGTGGCTGAAGGTGAAGTACAGAAAAGAAAGATCTTTGGGGGCCTTAGACCACATTCTCAGAGGTTTGGAGCGTTTTGTGAGAGCAGTAAGGGGTCCTTGAGGGTTCAGGGTGGGGGCGCCCTCAGGCCTGCCCCTCACACCTGCAGGGCCCCCGGCCTGCTACCTGTGCCTCGCCTTGGGGACATACGCTTTCTCCAGCCTGTGTTCAGGCTTCATCCCCGACTCCAAGACAAACAGCTGCCCCATGGCAGTGTGCATGTGGCAGTGTGCACCTTGGTTACAACTCTGCCTTCAGGAGAATGGACCCAGGGGTGGCAGGTCCTGTGTAGGCCCAGGATGGGCTCAGACCTGGAGAAATGCAGGATCCTGGGTATCTGGATCAAGGCTTTGAATTATACGGGTAGAGGGAGAAGTGAGGGACCCAGATTTCGGTAGGAACATCCCCTTTGCCTGCAGACTCTTTGTCCTGGGGTGACTCTTCACCTCTTGGGCCAGGCACAACTGAAAGAGAGCCAGCGCTAGACCCCAGGAAAGAAGGGCAAGGGTCATGCCATGTCACTTGATGAGACTGGGCAGGGGTGAGTCATGAGGGCAGGCCAGTTCAAAGGCTGCTGTCATGGCTCATGGGGCATTAATGGTGGTCTGAGCCAAGGTGGAAGAAATAGGGTTGAAAGGAAAGGACAATTTGGGAAGAGAAGTTGACAGATTTAGTCTTCCTAGCTGGTGCTGCAGCCTGGCCCCTGGCCGCTCTGATCAGGTCACGTGCTGTAGCTGAAGAGGCTGCCACCTGCACCTCCCAGGGCAGCTCCGAACATGGAGGATCGCAGAATGGGAAACACAGGACTACTGTATACGCCTCTCTGAGAAGTAAGTTGCCAAAGGTGGCTATGGGTCAGCCGGTGAGAGAGGGTGAGGCTGGAGGTGAAAGAGAAAGGAGACGGGGTAGAGAGCGGTGTTCCAAACAGAAGAATTGTCAGGAGGTGAAGAAATTGTGCTGTCCACCCACGCTCTCTCTGGCAGGAGTGAGAGAGGAAGGTGCAAGCGGCAAAAGGTAGGCTGGATCCAGGCCATCTGTGGCATCAGTAAGCAACTGTGTGTGCATATATGTATATATGTGTACACACGTGTGTGTGTGCACGTACGTACGTGTGTGCACGTGTGTGCATGCACACACGATAGGGAGAGGGGAAGGGCGGATAGGAGATACCTCTCCAAGTGATGCATGTAAGAAGGTTGCACATTTCCCCAGCAAGTCAGGACGTCAACCTCCATCCTCACTTCCTCTTTCCTGTATGGTGATGTAAAAGTACAGAGAGAATCCAGTTTCAATGAACTGAAGGTAAAAAATAACAACACGCATGTGCACAAAGCAAAATGGAAAAGAACTGCCAACATCTCCTCATCCCACATAATGAAAATGATTTAATGTCTCACCGAACAAAGCATCTGAA
>NW_006441953.1:18887159-18914140 GCF_000325575.1 Pteropus alecto | reverse complement strand
CAATCATGGTGTTTTTAACGAGTTCTTCAGACAAGTTTATGTTCAAGGCCTCGGTAGCCCCAGAGGACTCCTGGGTCAGCTATCTATAGTGGGAACATTGTGTATACTTTCTTTGCACAAAACAGGGCCCACTTCCAAGGAGATATTATGTTTTCCCTATCAATAAAGCTTGATTTTTATAGCTATTTAAAATCACACTACCAAGACCCACTGGTATTATGCATCGGTGCTGAATGGGTTCCAGGATGCAAGTCTGCCAAAGTCCGTAATCTTCGTGAGCTCAAATGCCCTAAAATATTGCCCTTGAGGTTTTCCCCAGAAAGACCAGCCTTGTCTATTCTTCAGTTCTCTTGAAATAAGATAGAATCTTCTGAGGATTGCACAGCATTTTGGAAAGAGCCGTGTACTCCCCTCAGGGGAGTGCTGGCTGACCCTCTGATTTTAGGTGCCTTATTCAATGGCAACTTCTACTTCATCTCCTTGCCAACAATCCTCTTGTTCTCTCTTTTGCCACGAACACAGTTTTTAATGTAGGTGTGGTGTTAAGACCTAAAATTAAGGTCCTATGTTATGGGCTGCCTTGACATGTGATGAAATCGGGAGGGCCTCAAATGGCCTAACCCTGAGGTTCCCATTCTGCTCCCACTGATAAGGGCCCCCAGCCAAACAACCCATCCATTAAACAGACCAGGTGTAGTTCTTGCTTATCGCTGAGTGGTGGGTTTCAATTTCTCACCAGCTCCAAAAATTATTCAAACAAGCCGATCATATTCTCCTACTGGAACCAGTGGGGGCACCTCACCCTTTGGTACTACAAAGCTTGCCTCCCACAGCCCCTGTGGTTTGCTCTGTTCTCTAGTGCAGACCCCTTGAGGCCCTGAATGGCACAGTGTTCTGTCCTCCTCCCTTAGGGCTGTGAGTACATGTAATGAATAAACCGCTTTCGGTTTCATGGGTCCAGTATCAGATGTCAGGCATTGGGCAATCCCATAGCCCTGGGGAGAGAATCCCTCCCTCACCAACAGGCCGAATAGGAGGTAATGAACACGATGGGAGGCAGGCGATCCTGGGTTCGAGTCACCGCTCTACTCCACTCCAGTCTTTAGCTGTGTGACTTGGGAAAATTGTTTTAACTTCTCTGAGCTGTAGTGCAGCTCAAGTTCCCTCAACTGCGGTGCGAGATCTACCTTAAGCGTTCTTGGGAAGATTAGGTGGGATAACTTATTCAACAAATCTTTACCGAGGGCCTCCTAGGTGCCGGAAACAGGGAATGAGGCAAAGCACAAGCCAAATGGGGTTTCTGTCCACAGAGAACTAATATTCTAATGGGGAACTTCGACAACAAGCATTTAAAAATTAATGAGATGATTATAGACAGTATAAAAATGCTACGGAGAAAAAAATTAATCAAACTATAGGCGTGGCACGTGCTGGGCAGGGGTGGGAAGTACATTAGAGATGGGAATCATAGAGTACACTTTGGGGTGATAACATTAGAACTGCAACGTGAATGAAGAGGAGACAGCCATTGGAAGACTTGGGGGACAGCTCTTACAGACGGAGGGAACAGCAAATGTCCTGGGTGGGGGGCAAGACGGCCACGTTGGAGCAACGCCAAAGAAATCAATGCAGTGGAAGTGTAAGTGGCCGGGTCCCGAAGGACCCGCCAGTGTTTTCTTCTGAAAGCCCTCCAGAGTCAAAGCCTTCCACCGTAACCGCTGCGGCGCGCCACAGGAAATTACAAGCTCCGTCCTCTGAATCACGAGGGTCACCAGAAGGGGAGAGAGTGTCCTGCCTGAACTAGTGAAAGTCCTGGCTGAGAGTATTTTTGAAGAAATAGAGCCTTTTTGGAGATCAGGATATAAAGAGAACTGGACCAAGTTTTGGCAAATAGAGCTCCTACTGGGAACTGCTTCAGTGAACGATTAACAACCACTTGAGACTACCACCTCAGCTGATGGGAAAACCTTAATATTTTTAAGGTACTGAGAAGGAGTTTGATTTCTCCAGTGCTTGATTGGGCATTTGATCTCCCTGGATTTGCATTCACCCTTCATTACTTTCTGGATACACAGAGCTTGGACAAAGTACTGAAATGGTAGACACTTCAATTTCCTTATTTATAAAATGGGAATAAAGATGATGATAATGATGATGATGACGACGACGACGGCAATAATGATAGCAGGTTTTATCTGCAAGGACCACTGGAAAGATTAATAGAGATAATCCCTAGAAAACTCTTACCTACCACATACGGCCCTGTTCAAAGACCCCAAGGTTAATAAACTCAATATTTTCTGAAGTAGTTGCCCATTATTAATTACTTGCTTTTCTCAACACAAAGATTAAAGTTATAATTGGTTTTGGAACTCTGACCCACAACCTGTAGCAACCTGCCCAGGAAACCACTAGTTACCTACAATAAGCAGCCTAAGAGCCAGCCTGCTCTGTCATTCTCGTAGAAAGTTAGACTGTTACCTATGTAGGAAGCTAAACAATAACTTCTGTAACGATTGACCCCAAATGCCCAGGACTTGATTAATAACTGACAGCTTTCCTAATTTTTGTCCCCACTTCCAAGGACACCAACCTGAGAAGGCCGGATACAAACTCCTAACTGATCACACAGGATACCTCCTGTCTAGGTAGCCCACCTCCAGCCTCCCCAGGACAACGGCCTCCAATCAGGGCACGCCCCCTTTCTTCCACCAGAAAGCTTTCTCACTCTTCTGTCTGCCTTTGAGTATTTGCCAAGGCAGAGGCTGGCCTTGCTATATAGCAGGCTCAGAATAAATAGCTTCTGCTTATTCTCCTTTGGTTGGCTTCCATTTGATTCCATGATCTCCAGAAACCTGTTGGGCACATTCGAGTGGTACCCCTTGGTGGGGTGGGAATGAATTGGACTTGAGATAAGGGCCTTTCATGGATCCAAGGATCCAGCCAGAAGGAGGCACTCAAAGCATAAAAGGAAGCTGTACTAGCCCCTGGCTTCTTGGGACCAGTGGGTAGCAGAGGTTCACATGGCCCATCAAGGTCCCCGAGGAACCTGAACTTCTGCAAGAAACTCTCCTCAAAGGCTAAGGTAGAAGCAACTGTGAATCTTGATTTTCTGCCTAAGGCCTTGTTTTATCTCTGTTAGAGCATAGTTTAAAGCTAGTGTCCTCTTTACCACTCAGTGCTGAGATTAAAGGAAAAAATAGCCCCAATGATTTCATCTTACTCTTTTCAGCGAAAATTGCTTTTCAGAACTATTAAATCTTCTGTGAAGGTTATAATAGAGGACCTAGATTCAGTTTAGCCCATTTATTAAGATATAGGCTACTGAGCCCCAATAGAAAAAATAAACAAACAACTAGCAGTTTACTTGAATTTATGCTCAGTTTGTCTAATCAATCAATCTGTAAATAGTATGCAAATGTGTGTAAACCCAGACCTAGCCCAGACTTTACGTATGTATTGTTATGTAAACGATCAATTTTGTTAATGCAAATATTAATATAAACCTGACATTAAAGACAAGTTTACACAGCCTTGCTGGTTGAAGGCGGCATGATTTACATGGAAATGTAAATAGCAGTAGTGCTCTTTGTGGGACTTTGGAAAACAGACTGAACTAGAGTTCACTGGGTGGCCCCGACCTACTCCTAACCCCTTTGC
Organism: Pteropus alecto; assembly: GCF_000325575.1. NCBI lineage: Eukaryota > Metazoa > Chordata > Mammalia > Chiroptera > Pteropodidae > Pteropus > Pteropus alecto. The sequence goes on along the minus strand of NW_006441953.1, from coordinate 18,910,480 downwards.
TCAATGTGTCTCATGAGGAATTAGGGGAGCATTTGGATGGCAACTTATCAGTGCCTACTGGTGTCCTTGTTTTTGATATCATGGGATCCCAGGACCTCCCCTAGGGCCACCTTTAAAACAGGGGACCCCAGTCTTCAAACCAATGATCTAGGGAGAGTCATTTACCAGCTTCCACTCCCATATGAGAGCTTGCAGGTAAGCTGTTCTTCCAGTAGGGTTTGCTTAGGTGGCCCCTTGGGCACTCTGTGAGCGTCAGGTCTTGATTCACTCTGCCCTACTCCTTCCTTCTCCTGGCTGGCTTCTTATCTTTCAACTCTGTTTTAAATGCCACCTCTTTGGACAGGTCTTCCTTGATATTCTCAATAAATAGCTTCTTTCCTCAACTGTTCTCTAGCATAGCATCCTGTATGTCACATTTATGATGCTCTTCTCAATTGTGATAACATTCACTTACTTCTGTGTTTACTATTGTCCATCTTCCCACCTAGAGCTTCATGGGATCAGAGCTATGACTGTTTTGTTCATCATTTTATACTTGATGCCAGGCATATGAAATGTGCTTAGAAAGATTTTGTTGGATGGATGGATGGATGGATGGATGGATGGATGGATGGATAGATGGATGGATGGATGGATGGATGGATGAAAGGATGGACCATACACTTTGGAATCTTGTTGCTGAGTGTAACGTTCTGCCTTTCCATAGGCAGCCTCAGGAAATTTCCCAGTTCTGTCTTTTCTTGGGACCTGGATCCTGCCCTGAATGTACTGATAACCCACCTGGCTTCCCCCTGACGTCTTTTCCCAGAGCTGGATTTTGTTCTCTCAGTTCCCACCATGGCCATGATAATAATAGTAGAAGTAGCTGCCATATATTCAACACTTTGTAGGTTCCAGGTATTACACTAGATGCTTTAAACCCATCAAATCATCTAAACTTTAATCTTCAAAGCATATTTTTTTTTTTCAAAAAATCAGACCTTTACCAAATAGCCAAAGTTAACAGAGCTCAGGTGAGGACAGTGCATTGCACAGTTCAGAGTCCAGATTTGAAGTCAGCTAGGTGTGAGTTCAAATGCTGGCTTTACTAGCTATGGATCTTGGAAAAGACATTTACTCTGAGCCTTCATTTCATGAGCTGTAGAACAGGGCAATGAGTATTTGTTCAGGGTTATTGTGATAATCAAGTGAGATTGAGAGTATAGCAAAGGAATTTAGTAAATATTAGTAATTTTTTCCAGCTCTTACATAACAGTTCAGACATCTGGAGAGCGAGGACTGGGTTTACTCTCTTCAATCTCTGTCTTCTTCGTCCTCTTCAAACCCTTGGTTGTTTTAGCTCTCTCATGTCATACAGTGCTCATTCGAGTAGAGAATTTGTATGAGACGTACCTTGTGGTGCATCCACCCAGGTCAACCACCCCAGGCTGAGATCGAGGAGGTAATGACCCAGGTCTTTGCAGGTAGAAGAAAGAGATGCTAAAATGACCCGAAACTTTTGCACACACAAATCAATCCTAATCTCAAAGGCCGTGGAACGAAGGGTGGGGAACTGGACACCACAAGGCACAGCTGGTTGGTCACAGTTTCCAGCCAGACCATATCTGTTATCAGCATGTCTGTTTATGTCTGACTCCCCTGCAGAGCAGAGCCTGTGTCTTACTCAACTTTGTAACTCAGCAGCCAACACAGTGCTGGCCCATGACCTGTGTCCAATCAGTTTATTGAGTGAGTGTTCCCTTTCTAACCTCTCCCACCCAGATTCATGGGACTTTTTTTTTTCTTTTCTTTTTGTTTTTGGTGTTGTCTTAGGATAAGGACTTTTAAGGCTGTCTTCGAATTTCATTTTGGTGGGAATTGGGGGTGTTATGGGAAAAGGACCACCTGAAAATAATTTCTCCTAGGTTCTTTATATCTCTAGGCAATGTCTGCCTGAAAACTGCCTGTTTACGGAGAGGCTCAGTCTTTGGCCAGATGGAGCTCAACTCCAACGAGTCAGCTCCAGTCACTAAATGCAGCTGCTGGCCCCAAGAGCTCCCTGCAAGAGCAGAAATACCAGCTGAAATGAGAAAGTTTCCATTGCCTGTAGCAAAAGCAAGAAAACCTAAAACAAAGTAAAAAGGCGTGGCCGACCTATTATCTTCATATATTATTAATAATAACACCTTTTATTTGAGAATGACTTTGGGAGTGAAAAAATGCTCTTTCCTGTATTATCTCACTCATTTCTTACCACTCCCCTTTGAGGTATTATTATAACCAATTTGCAGATGAAGAAACCACTCAGAGATAGGCCACAACCTGAGCTGAAACCTCACGGGATCAGCTACCGGCATCCTTTAATGAGAACTCATTGTTCTTTGATGTCTCTCCAGGATTATCTCAAGGTAAGTAAGGGCCTCGTGGCAGTCAGCTAGACCCTTAGCTGAGTGACTGTAATTGTTCTGACCATTGTGGGCTCACAAACCCTTTTTTTTAGAAATAGCAGACTTGGCCAAGATGGGATTTTCCCAAAAGAATTCTTTAGAAAAAGTACCAGAACCTTTACCTTCCACCTTGACAGTCCCCAGAGACAAACTGAAAGAACCTCGCTTCATGTCTCATCGGAAGGGTATTTGTAGTGCTGGCTTCATCATTCAAAGCAGGAAAGGCCTTTGTCATGGTCAAATGGCTTTAATGTGTTTTGAATGCTACATAAATTCAAACTTGATGGCTCATTTATTTGTTGGATTGAAGTTTCATACAATAAACTAAGCCTTGGTATTTACTAATAACTTGTGCACTGCCCTTTGTTTAGAACAGCCAGAAGGCAAAGAAGTTGACCGAGTCCCTCGTGGCCAATATGGTGTTCAGATCCTGGCATTTCCTGGACTCTTTATGGATTGTGGAAGGGATGATAGGAGGGTTGATTGTGGAGGGGGTAGGGGGCGCGATGGGGAAAGGAGGAGAAAGGGGAACACTGCAGGCAGGCCTTTCCTTCCAGACTTATTTGACAAAGCTGCTTCTACCACTGAATTCAGTGGGCTGGGAATTCAGAACTGTGAGTGACAGGTCAGGTTTGGCTAGTGACTTGTGGCATGACCTTGGAAGATTCATTGTCCCCTGCTGTGTCTCACTGTCTCACTCTAGAAAAAAGAAAGAAAGCTCGTAATAAATTCTATTGATTATTCAAGGTGAGCTTCCTTCAACTACTCTCATTTCAGGAGATCTTTGTTCTTTGCCTCTATCCCATCCACAAAGATTTCTCTTTTTCTCAAACTTCAATATGTATTATTTGTCCCATGCCTCATAAGCAAGAACACAGGCTTTGGTGTCAGACAGAGGTGAGTATGAGTCCCAGGTCCACCACTCATCTAAACTTGAACAAGTTAGGAATGTTTTCGAGCTTTCATTTCGTTGTCTGTGAAATGGTAATAACAGTAGATAATCTTCTTATGTTGTTGTAAATGATCTCATACATGTTAGGTCCTCGGTTCAGTTCCTGGCATTTAGGAAGCACTCCTTAGAGATAGGAGCAATATTAATTATAGCCTCATGTTTTGGGGTCCAGAATAAATTGTAAGATCCTCGATGGAATGGAATGGGTGGTTTCCAATCCTTCACAGCCTCCAGCATGTGGAGATGGACTTTTTTTCAGCGATAACAGATATTCATAGCTTACCTCTCAGAGACGGATAATGTGACTGCTCCTCAGAGGACTCGCTGAGAGCAGCAGCATCTTTGGATTCATTTGAAGGGCAAGAAGAAGTGGGCAAAATTTAGAAATCTCTACATTTCCATGGCCAGTGACATATATTCCTGTTAAGACTGGATGACAAAATCTGCCTTCAGCACTTCCCCGTTTCTAGGCAACTACAATCCCCATCCAGTTCTCACTTATAGTGTCTGCGGAGCTCTTTCGCTGGGATAGGTTCTGGCCCCAGCAGAATACCCGAGGACCTAGAGCCTTGACTCAGGGTCAGTGGTGTCTCATGGACTCCTGGGTGCTGGTGCCTGTCTGTCTGGGTCCTGACCTGAGGCTTGCTGGCCCTGAGCTCCTGTACTCTCTGCTCCAGTTGACACTGGCAAGCCTTTCCCCTTTTTCCATGCTGGAAGAGGTCTAATTTGGTTCCAGTCTCCACAGCTCCCCCAAGTCACTTAAATGAATTCAGATTGGTTTAAGCCAATCATAGTGGTAGTACCATTCTTCAAATTTGGCCAATGAGAATAGGGTTTCCAAGTAGGTTTCTTAACTCCAAAAGCAGGGATAAAAGAGATACCAAGAAAGCTGGTTCCCTGCGTTATCAGGATTTTCTAGAAAACCATTAGGATGAATATACATTCATGATCCGGTTTCTGGTTTCTAATTCAGCCTCATCTCTTATCACTTATCCTCTAGTCAGACTTAAAGCTGCTCTCTCTCTCTCTCTCTCTCTCTCTCTCTCTCACCTCAGGACCTTTGCATTTGCAGCCCCCTCAAGATGAAATGCTATCCTCCTTTCTTGGGCTGTCGGATGCCAACTCACTCCTCAGGCCTCAACTCCGCCACTCCCTCCCCCAGGAGGCCTTTTTGGACATCCTACTCTGGTTAGATATTTTCAGGTTCTAGAATGCTGCTGCTGCTGCTGCCCTTGCCCTTGACATGGCCCAGGAGGCTCCACATTGGGGTGGCAAAGCGCTGGACAGAGAGTGAGGGGCCCCAGGGTGCTGCCTCCGTGTCTGCTGCTAAGGAGGCTGTAGGACCTCGGAGAAGTCCCTTCCTCTTTGGGGCCTCACTTGCTCTGCCTATTGAATGATCAAGTAGAGCTACGTCAGTAGACTTCAAACTATGTCCTTCGGAGCCTGAGGGTTCCAGAGAGATGGCCCAGGTAAAGAACAAAAGACGGGCAAAGACAGCTCCTGGGTCCCGTTCCCTAATTCCATTCAGGTCTTATTAATATCTGCATCATATATTGTGCTTTCATAATAATTCAAAAAAAAAAGAGGAATTTAGAGCTTAAAAATTTTAGAAAACCGCTGATCTTTCTAACTGAAAGACCATTCAGCTCAAAGAATCTGTTGTAGTACAGGCAAATGAAGAGAGACAGTTGGGGAAACAAAAGATGATTATGCCGAGTCTGTGGGAGGAAATAAGGAGATGCTGGCAACCCAGCCAATTGTTTTGGCTGCATCAAACCTGGTCCAGGTTGCACAGAAGCGAGAAGCTGTGCGATAAGACTGGATATTGGGGGTTTGGAATCAAAAAGTCTGGATCTTCTGGACTCCAAACTAGTGGTTCAGACTCTGGACGCTCAAAAGAATCATTTGGGAGCTTTTCAGTAGCACTGATGCCAGGGGTCCCTCCAAGAGATAGGCAACCAAATCTATCTCTAGGGGTAGGGCTGAGGTGTCCAAGGGACTCTGAAGCATCTAAACCCTGGGAGAGGAGGCACCGTAATTGTCTTACTCACCATCATATTCCTGGTGCCCAGCATCCATGACCAGCAGGCAATGGCCACAGCCAATATTTGTTGCATAGGTGAGTCGATGAGTTTCATAATAACAACTGATAGGCTTATATCACCTTATTCAAGTTGCTGCAACTTGCCAAGGTTTAGTTTTCTCATATGTAAAATGGGAAAAGTAATTTCTACTTGGAAGTGGTGCTTTACAAATTGGAAATATGTCAAGAATCTTGCACAGCATATGACACACAGTAGCTGATTAATAAAATGTTACCACAGTCATTAGTGGCAATCGATATTGCTCAGATTCAGACCAAAAAATGTTGAGTTCCAATTTGGTTGCTTTGTATCAGCCAAGATAGGCTAAATTATGCCATGGTGACAAACAACCTCCAAATCTCTGGGGGATAACACAGCAAAAGTTTATTTTTACACATAGTACCTGTCCATCCCAAGTTGGCTGGGGACTGTCAGTTTCAATCACATGGAACATTGCCATTCGCCATGACAGCACAGAGCGATAGTCTGGAGCTCTTTCCACTGGCAAATACTCAGCCCAGAAGTGATTCACAACACTTCCACTCACACCTGATAGGCCAGAGCTAGTCACATGGTTCTACATAATTTTTTATGCATGTCTAGGTGATGTCACTCAGCAGTGCAGCGGCAGTCTCTGATCAGAAAGCACCGAAGGGCAAGGACAGGTACACCAGGTGCCCAGAAGACAGCGAGCAGGAAGTTACATTGATGAGCAGCAAAAAGGATTAGCACACTTGCTATTAAGAGCCCTGCATGACTCTACACACCTGATTCCCAGCGATGACAGCACGAGTCAGTGACAGGTTGAGGAGCAAGGAGCTCTGGGTGTTTGTTGTGTTTTGATACCCAGCATGAATTCTTCCTTCTTTTGGAATCAGCACTGAAATATAATTGTCAAACAATCCAATACGATCCAATTTACATACCACACATTTCACCTGTTATAAAGGTGCAACTCAACGATGTTTAGTCAGGGTGCAAAGCTGTGCAACCATCACCCCAATCCAGCATTTCCGTCACCTCGTGCCTATCTGTCAGTCCCCACTCAGATGAATATTAATCTGTTTTCTGTCTCTACATTTGGACCTTTTCTGAACATTTCATACAAATGAAATCATACACCGTGCAGTCCTTCGTGTCCAGCTTCTTTCACTTCGCCTGTTTTCATGTTTTTGAGGTTCATCCATGTCGTAGCATTGTAGGGGTTTCAAAGGATTTTGGGGGCTGATAACAGAAAAAATATAACTAGGACAGGCAGTAACACACAATACACTTTATTGGGTGGTGCTTAGGATTGCATGCAAGGCGAAGCATGCTTTCAGGATGAGACCATCCAGAGCCTTAGGGCTGTGGGGTCACCATTCATAAGGAGAAGAGAAAAGGGGAACTCCTGAGGGAAAGCTGGCTCAGAAAGGGGCTTTAGTGTCTAGATGATGTCACTAGCAGTGCAGCCGCAGCCTCTGGGTAAGAGAGCACTGAAGGGCAACAGCAGCTTGGGGTCTACGTGGCTTGAGGCATATCTTATCTACTGCTAACAAGCTGGCCGAGGCTTAGTGGGGAATGCAAAGCAGGCAATGACTAAATGACTAAAATGTGCTTGTTTGGACTGTTTTTAGAATAATCGGGTATATAAAAATTGGGGTTTCATCGGGATTTTTGCTAATGAGACTCAGCTTGCAGAAATAAACAACCCAGGAGCAATACACAGAGGCCTTATTTGGCACATTTACATAACAAGACTATATCAATAACTCATTTCGTTTTTTGTTTTTTGGGGGGAGGGGTTCTTTGGCTGAATAGTATGGATATACCATATTTTGTTTATCCATTCATCAGTTGATGAACCTGTGGATGTTTCTAATACTTGTCTATTACAACTTATGCTGCTATGAACATTCATGGAGAAGTCTTTTTGTTGAGATATGTTTTCATTTCTCTTGAGTAGATTCCTGGGAGTGGCAGAGGTAGATTATATGTTTATATATTTACTTTTTAAATATTCTTTATGTTTACTTATTTAAGAAACAGCCAAATTGTTTTCCAAAATCGCTGTAAATTTTACATTCCTGCCAGCAATGTATGAGGGATCTAATTTCTCCATATCCTTACCAAAATTTGTTGTTTGTCCTTTTTAGTATAGCCGTTCTAGTTTATGTGAAATGGTATCACACTGTGGTTTTAATTTGCAATTCCCTGATAACTAATGATGTCGATCATTTTTTCATGTGCTTATCAGTGATTCATCTATCTTCTTTGGTGATATATCTATTCAAATCTTTTGCCCAGTTTTAAATTGAGTTGTCTTCTTATTTTGTCATTTATTCTGGATACAAGTCTTTTATCAGATATACGATTTGAAAATATTTTATCCTAGTCTATAACTTGTTTCTTCATTTTCTTAAGGATATCTTTTGAATATGCCATTACACATAAAGTTGTTAATTTTGATGAAATTCGATTTACAATTTTCTTTTATGGATCATGCTTTTGGTATTGTATCTAATAGCTCTTTGTCTAAAAACTATTAATAATATTAATAATAATAATAGCTCTTTGTCTAATCCAAAGTCATAAGGATTTATTCCTATTTTTTCTTTTTAGAGGTTTTATTGTTTTACCTCTTCAATTTATGTCTATGATCCATTTTGAATTATTTCTTTGTGTGTATGATGTGGAGTAAAAGTTTAGATTAATGTTTTTGCCTGTGGATACTCAATTATTCCAGTACCTTGCTGAAAAGACTGTTCTTTCTCCATTGAATTGCCTTGGCATCTTTGTTGAAAACCAATTGATCATAAACATGTGTTATTTTGGGACTCAATTCTGAGATATACATATATATCTCAGATTATATTACATATATATAATCTCCTTACTCCAGTAGTCACGCTATCATGATTACTATAGCTTTATAGTAAGTTTCGAAGTGAAAGTTCTCTCACGTTTTTCTTTTTCAGAATTGGCTTGGCTATTCTGGGACTTTTGCCTTTTCATATATATTTTGGACTAGCTTATCAATTTCTGAAAAATACTTTTGGATTGTTAATAGAGACTATGTTGAATCTATAGATTAATATGGGGATAACTGACTTCTTAACAATTTTGTCTTCCAATCTATGAATATGGAATGTCTCTTCATACATTCAGATCTTCTTCAATTTCTCTCAGTAATGGTTTGTAATTTTTAGCATACAAGCCTTACACTTTATTGATAAATCTATTCCTAAATATTTATCTTTTTTTGATGCTATTGTGAGTGAAATTGTTTTCTTAATTTCATTTTGTGTATTGTTAATTCCTATCATGTAGAGATCCAATTGATTTTTGTATATTGATCTTATATCCTGTGACCTTGCTGTACTCATATATTAATTCTAGTAGTCTAAAAAAATTGTATGGAATCTGTAGGATTTTCTCCACACAGGCTCACGTAATCTGCCAATAAAGACCATTCATTTCTTCCTTTTAATTTGAATGGTTTTAATTTTAAAATGTTGCCTTAATCCACTAGCTAAAACTTCTAGCACAATGTTAAGTAGAAAGTGGCAAGAGAGGACATCCTTACTTTGTTCCTGAACTTGAGGGGAGAGCATTAAGTCTTTCACTATCGAGTATAATATCTAACTGTAAGTTTTTTATAGATGCCCTTTATCAGCTTGCGGAAGGTTTATCCCTTCTAGTCCTAGTTTGTTGTAATTTTTTTTTACTTGAATGGCTGTTGAATTTTGTTAAATGCTTTTTCTGCGTCTATTGAGGTAATCATGTGGATTTCGTGCTTCATTCTATTAATATGGTGCTTTACATTAATTAATGTTCAGATGTTAAACTAATCTTGCATTACAGAGATAAACCCTACATGGTCATGGTGTATAATTCTTTTTATATGTTTCTAGATTCACTTTGCTAATATTTTTGTTGAGGATTTTTTTATCTATATTCTTTAGAATGTTAGTCAGTAGATTTATTTTCTTGTGATATCTTTGTTTGACTTTCGCATCAAATAATACTGGCTTCATAGAATGATTTAGGAAGTGTTTCTACTACCTATATTTTCTGAAAGAGTTCTGAAGGATTAGTAGTATTTATTATTTAAATATATGATAGAATTTATTAATGAAGTCATCTGGGTCTGGAGGGGTTTTTGTGTGGGGGGGGAAGATTATTAATTAGTAATTCAATTTTTTTATTATAGCTCTATTCATATTTTAAAATTTTTTCTTAATAATTAGTGTACTTCTAGGAATTTGTCAATATTATTTAAACTGTCTAATTTGTTGCCATAACATTGTTTATACTAATCCATTATAATTCTTCTGATTTCTGTAGGGTAAGTAGTGATACCTTCTCTTTCAATCCTGATTTTTATCATCTGTTTTCTCTCTTTCTCTTTCTCTTTCTCTCTGTCAATCTATCTAAAGGTCTGTCAATTTTGTTGATCTTTTCAAAGAATTAACTTTTGGTTTCATTGATTTTTCGGTGTTATTTTGTTCAATATCATAATTTTTATCATTTTCTTTTTCTATTTGCTTTAGGTTTAGTTTTTTTTTCTAATTTTTTAAGGTGGAAGCTTAAGTTATTGATATAAGATTTTTTTGAATATCAGCATTTTAACACTGTTATAGCTGCATCTCATAAATTTTCGATACATTGTATTTTCATTTTCATTCATTTAGAAATATTTTTCAGCTTCCCTTGTGATTTTTTTTCATTGACTCATTGGTTATTTTGAAGTGTGTTATTTACTTTCCAGATATTTATGGATTTCCCAATTTCATTTCTGTTGCTGAATTTTAATTTAATTCCTTATGATTGAAATTTTTCTTACCCTAGCACCTTTAATATGTCTCTGTGCCTCTGGCCTCCATTGTTTCTAGTGCCTCTGGCCTCCATTGTTTCTAATAAGAAGTCAGCTGTTAATTGTATTTATTCCTCTCTGTATGTGATGAGTAATTTTTCTCTTGTTGCTTTTAAGCTTGTCTTTAGCTTTCAACAGTTTATAGATGATATATTTAGATGTAGATCTATTTATATTTATCCTCCTTAAAAAAGCTCATAGAACATCGAATGTATAGATTAATGTTTCTCATAAACTTTGGGAATTTGGGGGGCCATTTTTTTCGTCAAATGTTTTTATGACCTTTCTCACACTTCTTTCCTTCTGAGATTTCCATTACATGTATGTTGGTCTGCTCAATAGAGTCTTACAGCTCCTTGAGGCTCTGCTCAGTTTTCTTCTCCTTCTTCCCCCCGTCCTCCTTCCCCTTCTCCCCTTTTTCCTTCAATTCTTCCTCCTTCTTCTGTTCTTCAATTTGGATAATTTCTATTGATTTATATTCAAGGTCACCGATTCTTTATTATGCCCTCTCCAATATTATGTTGAGCCCCTCTACTAAAAATTCCATTTCGTTTACTTTATTTTTCAACTCTAGATTTTCAATTTGGTGCTTTTAAAAATATACCTTCTATTTCTTTGTTGATATTCTATACTTGATGAGTTATTACCATCATATTTTACCTTAACTTTTAGAGTGTAATTTCTTTTAGTTTTTGAACATGTTCTTACTAGTTGTTTTGAAGTTTTTGTGCTAAATCCACCATCTTCAAGGACCTTTCAGAAACCGTTTCTATTGACTGCTTTTTCCCTGAGCTTTTTCCACTCTCATATTTCTTTGATGTCTTATAATTTTTTATTAGGAACTAGACATTTTAGATAAGATATATAGTAGTAACTCTGGATTCTGACTTCCTTTCTTGGAGTTGTTGCTGTTTTATTGTTTGTTAATTGACTTGTCTGGACTTATTCTGTAGAGTGTCTCTTTACTTGGGTATGTGACAGCTGATGTTTTTGGTAAGTTTTCTTTTTTTGTTCTTGTTTTTATTTCTAAGCTTGGCTTTTCACTAGTCACCTTTAGTTTAGAATAGCTTACTAATCGATTAGAAGTTGTGCTCAAACACTTTGAGCTAGTAAGGCTTTCACCCTTTGCCAGTGGAACTCTATATGGATTGAGAAACACACTTAAAGTTCAGGCAGTTTACAAATCTGCCTCTGTTCTTACTTTCTTCTGAGCCTGTTTGTGTTCTCTCTCGATGTACACAAGCTCTTACATTCATCCAAGGTTGTGTAGAAACTAGAGTTTTCTCCAGTCTTTCCTGAGCATGCGCTCAGCCTTTGAGCATTATTATAGCCTTTTAGACCTCTAGGGCCATGATGGAGTTTTTCTAGACCTGCTATACCTATCTAGTTACCTAGATGTCCATGTCAAATTTCTGGCTATGCTTCCAGTCTATTGCTTGTTCCAACCAATATCACAACCTCAGAATAACTGTGACATTGGCCTTCTCCATTTGTTTGTTTATGCAACCATTACTGTTTCCCAGGATTTTGGAGACATGGGATTTTTTTCTCTGCTCCACACCAAATCAAGTCAGCCTCCTTTGGCAGACAAAGCTGTTGATTTTCACATCTTGCCCTGCTCTAGTAGACCTACTATACTAATGGAACTGAAGGGATAATGGGAACAGCCCCAGGGTAAAACAGCATAGAGTCCAACTGTCCTTAGCCAAGTTTCAGTAGGTTTACTTGAATAAACACTTCTCAGTTTTTTTTGCCAGTTTGGTCAGTTTCCAGTGTCTCAAAGTTGTTTTTGACAATTTTGCCCAGTTTTATAGTTGTTTTTGGGGAAAGAATTTGCTATGCTTCTCTCCCTGCCAGTCTGGAAATCCAAGCTCTTAAATATAATTTTATGTCATTATTTCTCTATTGTGTGTTGCTTTGCTGAAACTGCTAACCAGAGGCCCCATCCTTTTCCAGCCAGGAGATACACCTAAGACACAGGCTGAGCCATTAAATGGTCTTGACTCAAATTTTAAATCTTGATAGATGTGACACAAAAACAGAAAATAAAAGTTTGTAATTCATTAGTTTTAGCCGCATCCTGGCAAGATTCTCAATTATCAACTTCTACCTGCATTTCCGGGGCTTCCTTGATTCTCATCACATACAAAGCCTATTTCTCTAACTTTTCATCAGTTGTGGAAGGACCCCCATGTTCAACCAAAAGTATACCTTTCCTGCTCAAGTTAGCCAGAGCCTGTTTCTGTTGCTTGCAAACAAAGAACCTGATTGGTACAGCTTTTCAAAGGATGTGCAGAAGGAAGTCTTCTAAAGACACCAGATAAGAGGCCAATTATTCACTTGACAATTTTCAGAATTGCCACAAAACACACGTGTCTGTGAAAAGCTCCTGAGCCGGCGGTGTGCTGTGTGTCTGATGAGTTCCCACTGGAGGGGCCAAGTCTGCACCTGTCACCAGCCACAAAGAAGATCCAATTTTTTATCCATTTCATCTGGAGAACCATCTGGGCTGGAAATAGCAGTAATAATAACAAATCATTGTCACCAGATATCCTCATAAATAGTACTTCTTTTCTGTTGCTCTTGTTAAAAATCAAGTTTTCAAGTCTGCTAGTGAATAAGCAGACAGCAATAGTTATAAAGGCTGTCGTGTTCTATTGGGAGACTGGATTGGGACTGAGCCTAGGAACACGGCATAAAGAGACTTTGCTGCTGGCAGTCTTTTCTGGAGGGTCAGGAAGTTGAGAGGAAAGCCCCAGAAGGCTATGGTAGCAAGAAGCCTACTAAAAACCATGCAAGGGAGTGGTGGGTAGCAATGGCTTATAACATGTATAACACCTGAGATTTTGTCTGATGTGGATTAACCACAGGATGTGAGTGCAAAGTAAGCAATCTGATATTAAGCAGCATTAATAGAGGTATATTATTTTAAGGGAGATGATAGTCTTCTATTTCATGCTTCTCAGAACACTCAAAGTTATGTCTTTATTTTGGCATCATACATTTTGTGTGCTGTAGAGTAACAAGAACACATTCAGAGGAGAACCATTAAGATGGTGAATTGATGTAAATTACCATGTGATGAACAATGAAATGAACAGAGGACATTTAGTTTATAGAGGGGAAAATAAAGGGTTAGGAATAGAGAAAGGGAGGCATGATAGATATTGTTTAAAATCTGCAGGTCTAACAGGTGGAAGAAAGATAAAAGTTGTTCTCTCTGCCTCCAGAGACAGATCTAGGATCAATGGGCAGAAGCCACAAATAGATACATTTTAATTCCATATCCTTCTACGTGAAAAACTTTAATATATTTTTCCAAAGGTCACCTGGCAATGGATTTCACCTTATAATTTCAGTCAAAGAATGCATCATTGTGAAGACCAAAGCTGTTAATTTATAAAGACTGACACCGACAAGTGGCAGGTAGATGATGGCTATACAAATTGTGTATATATATTTAAGGTTTTGTTTATTTACTGTTACAAATTAAGCTTAGCAATTGTATTACAGATTGCAACCTGTAATAGCAAAAACGTATTTCCTATTTTGAATTGAATACAGTGTACAAACCCTATTTATAAAGGAACTATGTGTATCTTGAGCATTTATTTGCTTAAAGGTGTTTAAGTGTTTTTAAAGAAATTGCTGAACCATGTGTAAGAGTTCTGAGAAATGGAAGAAGAAACACTAATAAAACCTTAAAGAAGAGATCAAATAGCTGACAAGTGAGGGGCTAAGAGTAAACCTGGAGGAAGGTGGGAATTAGAAGAAGAGCAAACAGCCTTACAGCTGTCAGTAAGAGCAGAGGAGAATAATCCATCAGCTGTGATCAAAGTGGATGGACACCGCATCACACGTTGTTAGAACTGTGTGCACTGCATTGCGCTCGGATAGTAGGACTCTACTGAATATCACCATTTAAATCGTCATCCACAAGTCACAGGAGTAAATCTCAGGGCCACGGCTTGCTCATCTAACAAGGTGAATTAGAAAAAGGCGCCCTCGTGGGAAGAGGTAGCCCTGTAGGTGAGTCATTTAGAAAGTAGAGAATAAGCTACAGTTCAGCTTGCTCACACCCCTTCTGCCAAGCATCCTTGTACAAAGGACATCTGTATCCACAGGCCTGGAGAGTCTTGACATGGTCTATTCTTATGTTCTGAGACTCATATTCAGAACTCTGTATCTGGACTCTTTAAAGGTCGCGTTGGAAGAAAGAAGTTATTCATTGTATTTGAATGGTATACATCACACCACGTACAAGGGATGGTACAGAAGAGCTCTCGGAGCTATCCATATTTGAAATGTAAAGCTTCAGGAAAAAGTAGATTCCCCATTATTAGAGAGGTCCTAGCAAAGGTTTGGTTATAGGAAATAAGAAACACGGTCTAGTTACTACGACAAGATCTAAAGTCTGAGTGGAAGTAGGAGTAAAGTTGGTGAGGATGCTCTGGTGGTTTTCAAATGTTAGGGTACATCAGAACTCTCTGGAGGTTAACGGCATATACTGATGGACCCCCATCCCAGAGTTTCTGATTTGGCAGGTTCTAACAGGTTCCCAGGTCATGCTGATGATGCTGGTCCAGGGACCATACTAGAGAGTCATTTGCAAATTGTAATGTGGGTACAAATCACTCAGAGATCTTGTTAAAATGTGGATTCTATTTCAGTGGAGCTGGGTTGGGGCCTTAGATTTTGCATTCCCTGGACAAGCTTCCAGGTGCTGGCCCAGGGACCAGGCTTTGAGTATCAAATACCTCAGACTGGTTCCGTGACAGCTTCTGAGCCTGAAGTCATGTGACAAATGATCTCAGCTGTAGAGATTAGAGGACTATTGGGCAGAGAGCCAGGTAGCTCATTCATTCATTCCACAGATATAAGTGCCTACTGAGTGCCAGGTGCTGTTAAAGGTGCTGGGGACACAGCAGTGCACAAGAAAAGCCTTCACTTCCATGGAGTTCATATTCCAGAGAAGCGAAGTCTTGTTTACAGCTCACTCCCTAACCTCCCAGAGGATTCTTCTTTTGGTTCAATATTTCATATAACAGCTTATCCTGAGGAAGGAGAAGAAATATAAAGGACTGCAGAAAAGTAGAATAACTGAAAATACTTTTCTTCTTCCCATTTTAAGAAGTATAAAACTTCTTAGACTTGTGAATAAATTTTTCAGAAACGATGTTCATAGATATAGGCATACTCACTTTTCCTCTCTCTGAATACATTTCTAACAAAATGAATATCAAGATGCATCGTAACGCCACTGTCACGTAGAGATAGAGACAGAGTTAAAACCTGGACATTGCTTTTTAAGTTCGGATGGTTCACAACTGTGAAGCAGGACAGGGTTGGGAGGAAGTCGACGATATCTGAAGGAAGTGAATGGGAATTTCTCATGAACTTCTACTTCCCTCCCAGGAAGTCTAGGTGAGTGGGAAGGAAACATCTTATAGATTGGCAGTCCCGGTGAGGCCGTAAAGTGTAATGGCCAAAAGCATGGTTTCAAATCTTGTCCCTTTCACTTACAAATGATGCATCCTTAGCAAGTTACTAACGTCTCTGATCTCTAGCCCTTGGCTGAAAAGGAGGAATAAAGTTTACTTTACAAGGTGGTTGAGAGAAAGATTGTAATAACCTAAGAACGGCTCACAGTAAACTCTCAATCATTAGTATCCTAGCAGGCTAGAAGTAGAGCAGAATGTCTGTATAGTTCAGGGCCACTTTTAAGAGACAGGGCAGAGGGCTAGACACAGCCCTAGCTGCTAACATTCTCCATGGCCAACTTTCCAGAAGGAGGCTGGGAATGCAACAGAAGAATTTTTTTTGTTGCGATAAAAAGAAAATTAGATAATCAAGGACTGAGTAAGACTGAGCAAGAGAGAGTTCTATGGCCACAATTGGTACGAATTTCTAGGATTAGGGTAATGAAACTTTACAATATATACACAAGAACAGCTTTTGAATTCGTGATGTTTTTAAGTATACTTAAAATTACAACACCTAAAACTGGTGACCTCTGCACCCATACCTGTTAGATAGCAAACTGGTACTAACTGTTAGGAAAGTAATTTGGCACTGTGAATTAGAAGTTATAAAAATACTCATACTCTTTCACTTGGTTATTTTCCTTTTGGAAATTTATTCTAAGGAAATAATCCAAAAGAAGGAAAATGAGGAAAGTGGTTATTATTATTATCTATATTTGAGAAGAATAAAACAGGAAGCATCTAAGGTAATTTATTTTTATTTTTATTTTTAACAAGACATAATTGACATATAACATTGTGTAAGTTTAAGGTTCACAATGTGTTGACTTGATACACTTCAATATTGCAATATGATTACCACAGCGGCATTTGCTAACACCATTATCATGTCACACAATTACTGTTTCTTTTTTGTGATGACATGTTTAAGATCCAGTCTAGTAGTAACTTTCAAGTACACAATATACTATTGTTAACTACAGTTACACTGATGGGCGTTCGGTCCCCAGAACTCACTCATCTTCTAACTGCAAGTTTGTGTCCTTGGGTCCTCATCTCACCAGTTTCCCACATCTCCCAGGCCCTGGTAGCCACCATTCTACTCTCTGTTTCTATGAGCTGGCTTTTTTAGATTCCATACATAAGTGATAGCATATAGGATTTGTCTGTATCTGTCTGACTTTCCCCAGTGTAATGACTTCAAGATCCATCCATGATGTCACAAATGGCAGGATTTCCTTCTTTCCCATAGCTTAATAATATTCCATTGTGAATGTATATCACTTTTTGGATCCATTCTTCTTCCATTTATTCATCAATGAACACGTAGGTTGTTTCCCTATCTTAGCTATTGTGAATAATGCTGCAATAAACATGGGAATGCAGATATCTTTCTGAGATCCTGCTTCATTTCCCTTAGATATATACTTCAAAGTGGAATTGCTGGATCCTATAGTAGTTGTATTTTTAACTTTTTGAGGAACCTTCGTACTGTTTTCTATAGTGGTTGTCCCAGTTTATATTCCCTTGTCAAAAATTAATTGACTGTGTATGTAGGGGTGTATTTCTGGGCCCTCTATTCTATTCCATTGGTCTATGTGCCTGTTTTTATGCTAGTACCATACCGTTTTGATTATTATAGCTTCGTAGTATAGTTTGAAATCTGGAAGTGTGGTATCTCCAGCTTGTTCTTTTTCACAACTGCCTTGGCTATTTGGAATCTTTTGTGGTTGCATACAAATTTCAAGATTATTTTTTCTATTATGTGAAAAATGCCATTGGACTTTTTATAGAAATTGCATTGAATCTATAGGTAGCTTTGGATAGTCCTTCCATTTTTCCATAATGAATCGCCTGTGTTTGCAGCTGGGTAGCTTTCTCATTTCTGCTTCCTGCCCACAGAAGGTTGGGGTCCAAAGACCTCTTTTCATTTTGTTCTGCTTCTGTCTCTTTCAGTCCAAGATGGTATTGCTTCGCTAATACAATTCTCTTGAAAATTCTGTGAGATTTTATGACTCTTATTGGAGTTTCCTCTATTAACAAAACCAACAAAGAGTCTGTGAGAGAGACCCTGCTCTATCTTAGACTCTCTGTAAGGCTGCTAGGAGCAATATCCTTAGATGCCTAAAAGTTCTATTATTTAAGAGGTGTAATCTACAAAGCATGATCCTTAGATGCCTTTTATTTGATTGGCAGTGTCTATGAGATACCATCTTGAATCTTTCTAAAATCTTTTCAAAAGTGTTTTAAAATCACCCCTCTGGCTTCGTTTTTGCCATCTGACCACATTTTCTTGAAAATCTTTTCTCCGAGGCTCCTTCTTACTTTAAGAAACCCTCGCTGACTAAAAATACTGTCTTGGGCCCTTTGAATTTTCCTCCAAATTCCACTTGAAAACTGAATAGTTGCTTTTCCGGTTAATCTGTTTATACCTCTCTGAGGTCATTTTATTATAGGCAGCTAGAAGCAGCCAGGTGGCATCTTCAACACTCTGCCTGGACACTTTCTTAGCTAGATCATAGAGTTCACTGAGTGCATTTTCTACTTTCTACATTACTGCAGATGGTGGTTTTACTAACTTTTCCACCACTATGTAACAACGATCTCCTTTTCTTCAGCCTGTTATAACATTTTCTTCAGTTTCCTTTAAGCTCTCACAGACATAGTTCTCAAGGCCTGTGTCCCTTGCCCAGTGTCAAAGCCAATACCACATGTTTTAGGTTTTTATTATAGCTGTCCCTTATTTCCAGGTACCAAAATTCATTTTGGTTGCTTTTGCTATACGGAAAGTTGCCTCAAAACCAAGTAGCTTAAACAGACGATTTTATTTTGCTTATAATTTTGTGCACCACAAATTTGAAAGGGTTCGGCTGAACAGTTCTCACTTGAGGTTATTTATGCAGTTCCAGTAAGATGTCAGCTGGGGCTGGAAAAATATCTGATGACTTGACTGAGCTAGATGTCCAAGATGGCTCACTCGTATGGTTAGGAGTCAATGCTGGCTGTCGGCTGCAAGCTCAGTTGGGCTGTTAATGTCTATGTGTGGGATCTCTGCGTGGCAGTCTCAGGATACCTGGTCTCCTTACATGGTGTTAGTTTCCCCTAGAGCTAACATCCCATCAGAACCAGGTAAAAACTGCATGGCCTTTTCTGACCCAGTTCTGAGATTTATACAGCATCAGTCCTTCTGCATTCTGTTGGCTACCACGATGTCAGTAAGTCATTATAGATTCTAAGGGAGGAAACGTAGGTACCACCTCTCTATGAGAGGAGTGACAAAGAATTTGCAGATATATTTTAAATCCCATACAATGTATTAAATTCCCTAAGATTAAGTACAAAAAGCAGAATATAGAATTGCATGTACACTGTCGTTGAAGCGATACACAAAAATGTGTGTATGGAAAACACTGGAAACAAATGAAAAAAGTTATTGTAATTATTTTGTTATTATGGATGATTTCCTCCATTTATTTTATAATAGGTAAAAAAGAAGGAGGTTTTTGCTCTCTAGCTTCTCTTTTATTTTTCTTATAGTTTATACTTAGGGTAGCCATGAAAATCACTTGAAGCTGGGTTTAGGGGTGAGATGGAGCATTGATAAGGTGACAGGACGTGGAATCGGCCCTGGCTGTGGTGGGAACCAACTAAACAGTGGTCTACAGGTTTTTATACGACAGTTCTCAGGCGATGTAATTTAGGGCCAGGAAGAAGCCCAAAGGTGTTCTCTTTACTTGTATGCTCAAGAGCTCTGAAAGTACGTCCATATATTCTAATATAATCAAATTCTGTTCTGCCCATGAAACAATTAACAGGAAAAAATAAATAAAATGAGGAAACTGAAAAATAGTACAAAACTGTCCAAACAGAATGTGTTTACATTCAGTCACCTAAGCAATGTAGAGTCAAAAACTATCCATGTGTCATCCACCGCACCACATCTTGCCCAGCCCCTTACTCCCCACAGTCCGATGCGCAGAGAGCTTTCTTGACCTGCTTTTGCTCACAGCAGGGCCTGGATCACAACACAAGTGGAAAGAACTGTTATGGGCTGAACCACGCTCTCCCAAAATTTGTATATTGAAGCCATAACCTCAATGTGATGGCATTTGGAGATAAAGCCTATAGGAGACAATTAAGGTTAAAAGATGTCATCAGGGTGGGGCCTAATCCAATAGGGCCGAAGTCTTTATAAGAAGAGGAAACACCAGAGTGCTCTCTCTCTCAGCGCTCACACAGAGGAAAGGCCATGCGATGACACAGATTGAAGCTGGCCATCTGCAAGCCAGGAAGAGAGGCCTCAGGAGTGACACAACCTGCAGACACTTTGATCTTGGACTTCCAGCCTCCAGAACGGTGGGAAAATAAATTTCTGTTGTTTAAGCCACCCAGTCTATGGTACTTTGTTAGGACAGACAAAGCAGACCAATACAAGGCCCTGCAAGCTGGCTTCTGGTGTCCTTTTGACATGTCCCTATCGTTTATTGAGCACTTCTTTACTTTCTGGCATAATAAAATGTTTTAGGTCATCTAATTCTTTCCTTGCCTGTGCAGGAGAGTGCTGCTCACAAAGATGTTTACACCCTAACCCTCCAAACCTGTCTATGTTATATTGAAGGCCAGTATGTACGTCATCACATGAAATTTCGTTCCATGACAACAAAGACAAGAATTTTTAAAAACACACATTTGTAATTTTTCCTAACGAGATAAATATTGAAAATAAACTTAATTGAAATTTAAGGAAATGAGGAGATATTTCAAGGATATGAATGGTTTATTTCTTACCATCTCTGCACAGCAGAGATGGATGGAAATGGTACAGAGCTGCCACGGGATGGAAGTGGGTGGTAAGGAGAATGGTGGGCTTACACCATTGGAATGGGCCAGGCACAAGCTGAAAACTGTCCTTTGAGGGAAGACTTAGAACATATAAGTGAATTCCCAACAACTCCAATGTGTCTACGGTAAGACATACAGTAGAAGCTGAAGGGAAGACAAAGATGTTTAAGACATAGTCCCTGTCCTCAAGGAATTTACAATCTAGGGATAGGTTCTTATATACATGAGCAACCGAAAAGAGTACCTAGAATATTGAAGGACATTCTCTGGTGCTGAAAAGTACAACGGACAACTCATTTAGTGACTCAATTGGTGGCAAGATTTAAAAGATAGAAGGGCAGAAAGACACCGCAGTGAGGAATCTGATTCGAAAAGACAGCAGAGAAAATTACGCTCACCACAAATGGAGCTTTATCACAGTCGAAAGAAGCCGATACAAAAGAAACTACAGCATGTGACGGATCAAGGTCTTGTGAGAATGCTAAGCTGTTTGTGATCATCGCACTTGTGTTTGCAGATCTTAAACAGCCGTGTGTGAATAATGTGAGTAGGAAAGAGGCAATCGAAGAATTAGAGAACACAGTGCTGTGGCTGAAGCTGCCTCTCCTGATGTCACTGATGAGGTGGTAAAGAAATCAATTGGAAAATTTCAAAAGCGTTCTGCTGAGGTGTCCTCTTCCAAGCTTCTTGTTGTTGACTTCTGTCCCATGTGAAACCTACCAGAGGCCTTCAAACTTGACTTCATGCCTAACTCATGAGTGCCGTACGCCTTTTGCATTTTGCAACGTGTTGATATTTGAAGAGCTTTAAGAATTCCTCAGATCCCCATTAAAAGTGTTTTGCGTAGTGGTTTTGACACGATCATCTCCGTATAAAGCCTTAGAAGCTTCATGAGCTATGCGAGCTTAGTCGAGTTACTGAACCTTTCTGGGACTCAGTTTCTCTTCTATAAGATGGGAATGACAATATAACAAACATCCTTATGGTAAATGGGGTCCGTACCTGGTTGATTCCAGGTCAGACTATTTTGTAGGACGCTTGGATTCTTGGAAAGAGACTGACCGAACCTGGCACGTTTTGCCTTGACCAAACTGTGAGTGTCTCATAATAGGCCCTGGAGCTGGATGAGAGGATCCTTTCTTCCTTGTTGTAGAGCTTGGCTAAGTCAGCTTGGCCTAAACTCTAAGATGTGGGGACATCTGGGGCCTTTCTGATGGAAACCCAAGGAAGCTCATCCTAGCCCCAAAGCAGCCAGAAAGGTATATGTCAGGGAAACTGAGCTGTTAAGCATGCCTGACCCGTCAATGCTATGAGCTTTTCTCTGTATTTTATTTCCCTGTCATTACTCCCACACCTACACTCGATCTCATTAAAAGTGAGATCCTGGTCTCTGATCCCCTATGGAGATAAGGCCTGCCCACATTTGAGATTCAGTGGACACATGGAGGTGAGCCCTCACTTCCCTAAGGTCAGACTGGCAGTAGCAGTGGAGTCATCAGCAAAGGGTCATTGGGTGCAGAGGTACTGTATCGATGGTGGCATGATGAAGAGGCTTTAGTGGAGGAACTCAAGGCCTGAGCCCAGGGGAGAAGGCACTTCGAGGGCTGAAGTAGCTGGAAGATGCTGTGATAAAATGGGGGAGTACTTTCTGCTGAGTAGGCCGGTCCATGGATATCATCCCTCGGGTTACCAACCTAACACCTTCCTTTAATGGGACCCACATACCTCCACGCCCAGTGGCCACGGCCACAATATTTAATCACTTCTGTATTGACAAGGACAATCCCAAAGGGTGCAGCTGGTTCTCATGATGAAGCTTCCAATCATTTACGGAAGAAAGTAAATCCTATTTCTGGTGACACAGAAAGGCTCCAAGCCCTTTTATAAAGGAGAGAAGGAATAATTAGGTTGTCCTTGATTTTCCCAATAAACCATGGATTCCTTCCTGTTGAGACCGATAAAACTCTCACTACTAATCTTTTTGAACTCTGGATTTTGATACTGGAGTTCTTTCAAGAGAACAGAGAGAATCAGTTTTCTGAATGCCCCATTGTGCCAGGAGTCGACCCTTTAGTTGCTGGATGTTAAGGAAGTCTATGAGGTCCCAGAGCAGGGGCTGGGAGGCTGGTAGTGAAGAGGCAAACAAAAGGTTTGGTCGATGTCTATTTACCAAAGAGCATGAAAATATATCAGTGTTTTAATAATTGGAGCATCTGGGTACTGAGGCACACTGGTCCTGCCTACACATGCCCCACCTTCACATAGTAGAAGTGTCCTCACCTAGATGACATTTTCTGAAATCTAGGATTTAGATAGAAAATTCTATCTCAGTCCCTTGAACTTTAGCTGGGAACTGGATGGGAGGGCAGCCCTGCTTCAGTCCAGGGCACCTCTCATGCTCAGGCAAGTCTTTCCACCCTCCTGAGCAGGCAAGGAGGCTCCCGGGGAGAGGCCCTGTGCTGCTGCCCCTTTCCACTGAGTCTCCAAGGCAAGCAGGTCCACGTGCCCCAATTCCCGTTATAGGGCTGTGCTCTGCCTTGCCTAAAAATAAAAAGGTTGACTTATTTTTAACTGTAGCTCTTCTGCTTCTGGGCCTGCATGAATGCTAGCTGATTCGTAGCTGGCAAAGTGAAACTATTTCCATGACCACAAAAACTCATCCAAGGTCCCTACCACCTC
>NW_006441953.1:18886628-18887111 GCF_000325575.1 Pteropus alecto | reverse complement strand
GCTTTACCAGTCAGCTGGTCCCACAGGTTAAAAATGGCTCCAAGCAGAACCCAAGATCTCTGGGAATCAGAGCATTGCACATGACACTGTGAGAGGTAGTGTGAGGCCTCAGACCCCCTGCGTTGTCCTCATGGCCTGGATCTTCTCACTGGGCTGCATATCTCCAGTTTGCAATCTAAAATGGGAGCTGGAACAACAGTGGGAGGTGCAAGGCCAGCTGGAAGCACAGGGCTCAGACTGCTGCTGAGCCAAAGGGCTCCAATTCCTCATCCGTTACTTAAAATCAAACACCTTAGGATATTCAGGCAACCCGATGGTCAGCTGCTTAGAAAAACTGGATTCTAAACTAAACTCCCAATTAGTTATAGAAGAAAGTAAACCCTAGTACTAGTGACCTGAAAAGGCTCTAACGCTCTTTTATGAAGGAGAAAAAGGATAATTAGGTTGTCTATGGTTCCCTCGCAAAACCACGTTTCCTTCCTG
>NW_006441953.1:18872729-18886412 GCF_000325575.1 Pteropus alecto | reverse complement strand
TAATCTTTTTTAATTCTGAGTTTTGATACTACAGTTCTTTCAAGAGAGCAGAAGGAATCAGGTTTTCTTAAAGGAATAGATTCATGGCTTAAGATCAATCTTTTTATATCCACACAAGCGAATCTCCTTGCGCAATTAACAACACTCACTCCTGCTGGCAAAAAAAAAGTTGATAATCTTCTAATAAAAACAGTCAATTCCAAGATGATGGAACAATCTACTTTATCTTCTCATAATTCTTAATTTTAATAAAATTTGTGAGCACTGAGAGCAGGGCTTACAAGTGACAAGTAAATGGTTCCTTTTGGGAGAGCAGCCAAGGAATTTCAGAGAGAATTTGTTTGTGACCAAAAAAGAGAAATACAACTTCAAATAACCATTGAACTCCTGTCTTTACCCCTTAAAGATAAAGTTTTTGAGTATGCCCAAACAAATGTTAAATTGTTATAATTGGTTTTATGTTTCAACTTGGCTAGGCCAAAGGGCCCAGATATGTGGTTAAACATTATTCTAGATGTTTCTAAAAGGGTGTTTTTGGTTGAGATTAACATTTAAGCCAGTGGACTATGAGTAAAGCAGATTGACCTCCATAATGTGGGTGAGCCTCATCTAATCAGTTGAAGGCCAGAATAGAACAAAAGACTGACCTCCTCTGAGCAAGAGAGAATTCAGCAGCAGACAACCTTTAGACTTGAATGGTAGCATCAGTTGGTCCCTGGTCTCTAGCTTGCAGGCCCTCCTTGCACATTTTAGACTTGCCACTTCCATAACCACATGAGCCAATTTCTTAAAATAAATCCCCTTCTATGTATGTATACATCCCATTGGTTCTGTTTCTCTGGAGAACCCTAACACAAATGTGTTTTCCTGTTTCCCTCATTTGATTCCCTTCTTATAGTTTTTCCTTAATCTTGCATGAACAGTGGTATCACCGAGGGAGCTTTAAAAAACACAGATGTCTGGACTCCCAACTCCAGAGCCTAATGTGATTAGTCTGGGCTGTGCCTGAGTGTCATGAGACTCTAGAGCAGAGTTATAATGTCTCATGAGTGTATTTTTAGGTCATCAATTGTGAACCATGCCACTTTGTATTTACATAAATTCCTATCTTTTAAAAGAAAACATACTTTTCAATTTCTTTTCAAAGTTTTACATTAATTCTTTGATGCTGGCAAAGTGGCTAGTTAATTTGCATCCATTTGACTCACAAGGACACTGGAACAAAAAGAAACAATTTCTTTGCAGAGAATTATTCCTAGCAGCCATAACTGTCCAATGAAGGACTAAATTGCCTTTTGAGAATTTCTTCCCATAGTGATTCTTATGAAGTCGCAGAACCATGTCTACTGATATTTGCACATGAGCAAAATGACGTGCACATGAGATTGTCCATTAAGGCCTGGCTTGTGGAAGCGCAAGACTGAAAACAACCTAAGTGTCTACCATGAGGGACTGTTAAAGAATTATGGTCCATCCTAAAATGACATGCTCTGCAGTCATGAAAAGGAATGAGGCAGCTCATTATGCTCCGGCATGGAAGGAGCCAGTCAGTCATATGTTGGAGCCACCTTGGACCAGTTCGTGAGGGCAGATTATCAGTGTTTCTTCTTAACTCCACAGTCAGTGACCTCACAGAGCTGAAAATGGCTCCGGTAGGACCGACGCTATGGACATCTGTACATGCTACCAGTCAGGGCACTTCCTAACCCACAAGAGCTGGTTATTAAACATTTGCTTGCACACCACTGAAAAGATCTCCAAAACCTGTTTCCAAGAGGATAAAGCAAGATGCAGCACATGTGTACAGTATGCTGGCGACTATGTAAAAATAGGGTAATTTACATACACGAAAAAAACCCTCTGATTCCTCAAAATTTAAACAGAGAATTACTGTATGACCCAACACTCCCACTCTTGGGTATATACCCAAGAGAAATGAAAACATATGTTTACGTAGACACTTGTACACAAATGTTTATAGCAGCATTATTCATAAGAGCCAATATGGTGAAAACAACCCAAATGTTATTTAACCATAAAAAAGGAATGAAGTACTGATACATGTTATAACTTGGATGAACCTTGAAAACATTATGATAAGTGAAAGAAGCCAGACAGAAAAGATTGCATATTGTATGACTCCCTTTATACGATATATCCAGAATAGGCCAATCCATAGAGACGGAAAGAATAGTGATGCCCAAGAGATAGGGAATGGAAAATGGGGAGTGATTATTACTTAATGGGAGATTTTATTTTTTTGTCTTATTTTTCTGGGTTGATGAAAAGGTTGAAACTAGAAAAAGGTGGTAGTTGCCTGTGAATACACTAAATGACACTGAATTGTACACTTTCATATGGCTACTCGAATGTTACCTCAATTTTTGAAAAAGCGAGACCAAAAACTTCTGGGAGGCTCTACACTGAAACCGGTAAACTAATTGTCTCTTGGGAGTAGAACTGGATTCCTGGGAGATAAGGTGCAAGGGTGACTTTCACTGTATACTTTTTTCTACTTTAAAATTTTGAAACACATGGACAAGAGAGACTATGAATGTGTAACAGGCGCATGCAAAGACCAAGATAAATAGGTAAAGAATGAGCTAGTGGTAGATCACCATTAATTTAGAATCTACAAACTAAGGCTCTAGCTCAGTTCTGCAAACACAAGCTTTGCAGAGGCTCCTACTGATTGGCTAAATTCACCATATCCCATCAGGTGGTAGCATCTTTTCCAGAGGGCCATTGGGCATCTGGGTTTACTCTGCCCTGTGAATGGAGGATGCAGCAGAATGCCCAGGAGACTTGGTAGTAGAGGGGGTAAGGACTGTCTGGGGAATACCCATAAGTCCTTGGGTTGGACATGTGACTTTTCTGAGCCTCAGCTTTCTCCTCTGTAAAATAGGAGTGATTAGACCTACCTCTCAGAGTTGGTGTGGCAATGGTTCTGAGAATTAAGATAACGTGAGGATGTGCCTAGGACACTATAGGCACTCAGCAATGCTAATACCCTTTCTCAGGAAGTGGACGGTGCTGCAGGCTTCTTCCTGCTCAGGGGACTCTACCTGGTGACTTCTCATAAAGATTTGCTCAGCCTTCTTTGTTCAGCTAATCCAGTTACTAACGCGATCTTTCTCCAGTGTTTTTACGAGTCTTCCATTTCTTCTGTTTTTATAAATCAAGACTGTGCCATTGAAGTGGAGAGTGAATAACAAAGTAAAAGAATTAGACTCCTAAGGGTAACTAGTGCCATGATTTATTGAGTGCTTACCTTGGGACTCGTATTTTAAATCTGTTGTTTCTAACTTATACAACAGCCTTAGAAGCAATATATTTCAATCCTCTTTTTTACAGGGCACAGAGAGTTTAAGTAACCTGCTCACAGTCGCACGGTGCTAGTGAGAGTGAGCAGGGACTGGAACCCAAGACTTCCTTTCTACTCCATCGTCGCACTGCTTCATGACACCCAGCTTACAAATTCCTGAAGTCAAGACGCCTGTTCTGTGTGGGCTTCGAACAATCAGAATCTAGATGAAGGTTGGAAGAGACCCAACAGAGCATTGAATCTAACCCCCACCTGACAAGGATCCCTCACTTCAACATCCCTGATTCTTTGACAGGAAGCTTGCAACCTCGTGCGACAGCCTGTTTCATTTTTAGACAGCTCTAGTTACTAGAAAGACTCATAATGTGCTATTTGCAGTCAGATTCGCCTGCTATTTTCATTACAACTTCGTACACCCTGATGAGGCCATCACTGAGGTGTCCTCAGCTGAAATCCTGAACTCCATTACCTCCTGGACTCACCTCCTAACACCATTGCCAAATAAAGTTTCTTCAGAACATCAGCAATGCAGACAAAGTCATGAAAGGAATGTTGATTGCGGCTTCAAATGAGTCAGAGATAGGTGATTATCTCTTTCTGAGAACAGGTTATTCTGGATGGGATGTTTTGTCACTAGGACAGAGGTATAGCATATATTGCAGAAGTTTAAAATAATCAGAATCGTGTGTATGCAACACAATTCCTTGGTTAATTAAAATGCTGCAAAAAGCAACGAAAGCTGATTTTTGTGCTTTTCCGTCTTCCGGTTTTCAGCTTCTCCGGCAGTTTTCTGTTGAGTTGAAGGACAGTCAATTCTAAATGGTCAAAAATGAGCTGATGTCGCTAGCTTCCTGCACTACAAGCTTACTGTAAGTCCCAACGACTAATAATGGAGATTAAAGTGGATAAAAATTTAAAAGGGGGTATTCAAGGTCTGAGTGTGTGAGCCACGCTCATCTACTTCTCTGCAGGAGAAACAAAATATGTTTATGTGATTGTGCGAACTGCGGGAAACTAAAAGATGCCAGGGTCAGAAGAGTAATGTGGATCCTTTGGGATTTCGGGTGGCAAATAGGATTGAGAATCTTAACTTTAATGAAGACAACAAAAATCACATAATTAACACACACTGTTAACACCTCATTAGTCTCCAAGGGCTTAAGTTATGCTAAAAATAATCAACACATTTTGCTTAAAAAAGCAAATAAGGTGCACTTACAGGTGGTCATGCAGGCTGCTTAGGTCAAAGCAAAGTGAGGCTATTTCTCTACATTTTCTGCAAATGCTTTCAAGCAGGCCTTATCATCATTATTAAAAACATGTGTGGAACGACGGAGTGGAAATGAGTGTATTATTGAGAGGAAATGAGTGTATTATTTAGAGCCTCCCTGACTCTGAGCCTGACTCCAGAATCTTACACAACCCTATTTCACAACCCAGATCCTCTAAGTCAGGATTGTCTCCTAAATGAATCCACTGGGAAGACACTGGTGCTGGCTACAAGTCAAGCTGCGAAAAAGGCAAGTTTTGTTGGATGCCTTTTCTTCTCTGCCTTGTGGCATTCTGAGCATTAAAACGCCTCTGTCTATGCATTCCTTTCTACCGAATCTCGGTTTGGTCTATGACTGTTTTGACCAATGGAACTTGGAGGAAGTGATGCTTTGGGATTTCTGAGCCCAGGGAACCTTTCACAGTGCTTTGAGCCACCAGGTAAGATGTCTGAGTGCCCTTGCTGTAGAAAAAGGCCATGTGGAGAGGTCTTGGGGCTGAGTCGTCACACGGAGAGCGGCCACATGGAGAAACACCTGAGGCTCATATGTCCAGCCCCGTGGCAGCCCCAGTTGCCCACTGACTGAAACAGTAAGGAAAAAAACAAGTGAGACCAGTCAATCCCCAGCCAACCCACTATCATACCAAACCATAAGATATGATTAAATGGTTATCGTTTTTAGCTACTAAGTTTGAGGTGGATGTTGCAAGGCAATAACCAAAACACCTTCTCTCTGCAACTCTTCTGTTATGATGTCCCTGTTCACCTGCCTCTTGACCACCATCCGTGCATTTCCAAGGTATCTCCAAATGCATTTGGGAAAATCATCGGCATGTGTTCCATGTGTTCACACATGTCCATGGAAGAAGGTGTACCTCCATTTCTTGGCAAAATAACTATATTCATTGGGACTTTTAGAGATAAGATTGCAGACTTCTTTGTCTAACCTAAGAGAGAGAGAGACTAAGTTGTTCCGCAACTTTTCTCGCTCTTGTTTTCTCCCAGTGTAAAAACAAGAACGCCACCTATCCCCATGGGGTTAAATAGCAAAACATTGTGCTTAGGGATTGGTGGTGTTGACTGGGGAGAGAGAGGAGAGTCATTCTTTAATTATGCTGCACTGGACATCTCCCTAAGTTTTAGAGAGTCAGTGATGGCTCTCTAAGGAGATTTTTTTTTTTCAAGCAATACTCAGTTCTAAAGCTTTTCTGTTCCTGTCAAAGTCAGCACAGACAACAGAACTGCTTCCACCCATGCAGTGAAGATTAGAGCTTGCTCAGAACAGAGAGAGGCAGAAAATAGTCACATGGTTCTGACGGAGAGAAAGCAAAACAAAGCTTTTTGAGGGCACATTGAAGAAATATTTACACGGACCTGTGTAGTAGCATTAGCACTAGCAAAGCTAAAGTTATAGAAGTATTGTTGACAAGCCCCGGTACTTTGATCTTAGAAAACTTAGATCGAATGAATAAATGGTTGGATCATGGATGAGTGGATGGATAGAAGGAAGGAAGGAAGGAAGGACGGATGGATGGTTGGACGGATGGATGTCTGTATTGGACAGAAAGAGTACAATTTGCCCACAAGCTCTGCTAAAGGGAAAACAACTATTTGTTAACATGAGACCCAAAGAAAGTTTGTGAATGGTACAGAACCAGGATGATGAGGGATTAAGACGTTCTGGGAGAAACATAGGAAGGAAGGAAGGAAGGAAGGAAGGAAGGATGGTTGGATGGATGGATGTCTGTATTGGACAGAAAGAGTACAATTTGCCCACAAGCTCTGCTAAAGGGAAAACAACCATTTGTTAACATGAGACCCAAAGAAAGTTTGTGAATGGTACAGAACCAGGATGATGAGGGATTAAGACGTTCTGGGAGAAACATTTTCCTTAGCTGCACCTGGTTAAGGTTTACATTATTCCCTCCAGATAAGAAATATACGAGACATTGTTGTTTTTTCTAGTTTGTGGCCTCTTTATTCATACCTAACTTAACTGTCAGCAGTTAACTCCATGAATGAGGTTAGTCCCTTTCATCTAATCTTCTTGCTGTCTTTATAAAATTCCAAATTAAAGAACCTCCTTTAGTTCTTTAAAGAACTAAAGATAAATATCTGCGTGGCAGGCATGGCTAGCTGCCTACCTAATAAACATTCTCTCTTCCTCCTTAATAAAGAAAATTCAATTTTGTTAGGAGAGCAATATGTTCGGCAAAGAACACTTGCTCTGCCAGATTCCCATGAGTCTAAGGATGCCCTCTGATACATTTCTGGCTATGAAACGTAAATTGAAGTCATCTGGGAAATAGGGTGCTGCTACTTCCCCCATTTCTTCCTCCTGCCTGAAATGAGATGCCACATCTGGAACTGTAAAAGCCATAAGCACGAGGTCAGAAGTCTACACACTGATGATGATGGAAGGGAAAGATGGGAAGGCCCTGAGCCGCAGTGGCATACTGGAGCCACCTGCAGATGTTTTGTTCCATGTGACAAACATCTGAGGGTTTAGGCAACTTCTTATCATGTTTTTTTATTTGCAGCTAAAATATTCCTGGCAGTTACTCTTAGGTGGATCCAATTGAAAATTGCTGTCTAGATTCTTGTGCCCAGAGTAGGTAAGGAAAAAGCATACTTTATTGAACATTGCCTGAATGAAGGCCAATTCCTCACAGGGGGGTGGCATATTGTACTAGTCCGGGCTACACATAAAAGAAACCCCTGCTTGCACTAATTTATATAGCAGATTACACAGTGGGAAGTCAAGAGGTAAAAAAAAAAAATCCAGTCACATAATCATCAAAGCCTCGGGGACCCAGGTTATTGCAGCTCTCTGCTTGGCCATCCTTGGGGAACCCCATGTGCTAATTGAAATTAGATTCATCAGGAGCTTTCCTTGGTGACCCCCCTGAATCCTGTTGGGTACAGTTAGATACCTGAATAAACTGTATACCTGTTAGAAAGAAAAGCAGGGATTAATTATCACAGGAAGCCAAAAATGACCATGACACACATGTTGTATAAGGACTTTGCAAAGTGTGGAAAACTCTAGAGTACAAAACAATGATGATGATTCTACCGGTTGAGTGCCAACGTTGGTTTGAACACTTCCTGCCTGCCACTTGGAAATGGAGGGCTTGTTTTCTTGTCCATTCAGCTAACATTTATGGCTTCTAAGTGAATGGTCCGATTCATCCATCCTTTTTGACTGGTGACATAACAGGAAGCAATTAAAGTGTCCCAAGGGACCGAGTAGCCTGGAGTATTTGAACGAGCGTATAATTCCTCCCTTTTCTTCCTCCCAACGAAGCCACCTTCGCTGTACAAAAGGGTGGCACTGAAGTAAACCCAAGCACTGTTTAAATGGAAAGAGATTCCAAAGTCTGTTTAATATTAAGACTAAGTCATGGACATTTAGTAGAAATAGTCCATTTTTCAGTGTGGAGCTAATGTTCTTAGGAATTTTAAGAACTGGTGCCTCACTGGGAATAGATGTGAAAACTGAGTGTCAAGATCATGTAATGTGTGGGCAGCTTCACAGGAGTTAACTTCTCCCCAGAACACTCATCAGCTGTGTGTAATCCACTGTGGTATTTGGTGTGGCACACACAGGGGAGAACAATTTGTAGTGCCAAGAAGAACCCGCCAGACACACAGAACTCGGACAAAACAGAGTGGCACCTGTGTTTTCCCTTCTCTCACATGTGGTTCCGGTGGTGCTGACCCTGCGCCTGGCTACAGGGGTGGGTCTATGACAGAATTGTATTTCATCATCATTGATGCAGTATTTGGACCAGATATGGTAACATGACCCAAATAGATTTCGTGAGACTCAACCTGGGACTTCTGTTGGAATTACTAGGGATTGTACAGCTACTGGAATGTAAGATTCTGGATTTTTCAATTATATGAGCTGATAAAATCCCCTCTTTGCTGAAATCGTCATGAGTTGCTTTCCTGTCACTTGCAACCTAAGGCGATCTAGCTAATACAGAAACAAAATGTACAAGTATCTTGAGTCCTTAAGAGGAGAAAAAGTCACCTGTCATGATATAAGGAAATTCGTTTTATATTCACAACAATCTTCCCATCCCCACCCTGATACTTTTGTGTGTTTCCTAGCTCAATTTAGAAAATAAATTATCCTCACAGGCAAGCAGTAAAAGTAGAAAATGTAGTGATTACTATATGCCAAGCACTTTGCTGGTTACTTTTACATACATATCTCATGTAATCCTTACACAATTACTCTCCCTGCTTTTACATGGGAAGCCCCTGAGGCTTGGAGTGGATAATTGCTGTGAGGGGAGTTAGCCTGTGGTCTGGAGCAGCACTCTCAACACTCCTGAGGTCTCCATTAGTTGTCAACTGTCCAGCAGTTGTCTCAGGATCGTTTAGAACCTCAACAAGACAACCATCCCAGCAAGGAATACAAAAGCCTTCTCTGTTTATTTTAGAATGCTTGCTTCTTAGAGGTCTGATCTCAATCTCTGCAAGATTGAATTTTAAGGAGTAACAAGATATAATACAAAATTCCATTTAGATGACCTTGTTTGAAAAAATTTGAACTCGAAGCTATCCTTACACCAATGAGGTCAGCTCAGCAGCTGCCAGCCTTGTTATTCTGCTATTTACAAATGTCTCTGGTTTGCAAGTTTATTGAAGTACAATTTACAGGCAATAAAATACATGATCTTTGACAAATGTAAACCCTCATATCTACATCCTGTACTCAATGCACAGAACATTCCATCATCCCAGAAAAATATCTCATGTCCCTTTGTAGCTAATTCTAACACACGCACCCCCAATCAATGCCCCTTCACCCCCATTCTAGAAAGCTATCGTTCTAATTTTTATAACAATAGATTAGTTCACCTGTTCTGGAAATTCATGTGAATAGAGTCATATATGTACTAATTTGTGTCTGGCTTCTTTCACTCAGGGCAATACTGTTAAGATCCATCCATGTTGTTGTATGTACCCGTATTTTTTTCCTTCTTATTTCTGAATAGTGTTCAGTTGTTGGACTATAGCACAAATGATCCATTTACCTACTGATAGATGGACATCTGTGATATTTCCAGTGGAACTATTATTAATTTATATAAAGTTCATATGCATATTCTTGTAAAAGTCTCATGTGAATATACATTTTTATTTCTCTTGAGTAACTCCTTGGGAATGAAATTATTGGATCACATGTTAAATATATATTTAACCCTATAAGAAACTTCTGGACAATTTTCCAAAGTGGTTCTACCATTCTACACTTACCAATAACATATGAGAGTTCTAGTTACTTGACATCCTTGCCAATATTTAAATTGTCTGTCTTGTTATTTTCAGCCAAGCATACCGATGTAGAGTGATAATCAATTGTGGTTTTGTTTTGCATTTTTCCAAGGACCAACGAATATGCTTAATAGCCATTTGTATATCTTCTTTTGTGAATCATCGGTTAAATTCTTTGATGCAGTCAAAAAAAATTACATTGTAGGAGTTCTTTGTATATTCTGGATACAAGTCCTTTGACAGATATGTGTATTAAGAATATTTTTTCCCATCTGTGGTTTGCCTTTTCAGTTTTGTAAGGTGTCATTTGAAGAACAAACATTTTTACTTATGATGAGTCCAATTTTTCCATTGTTTCTTTTATGATTGGTGCTTTTTGTGTTTAATTAAATAATCTTTGCCTACTTGAAGGTCACAAAGATTTATCTTGATTACTAAAATTTTATAATAACTCCTGAAATTAGGTAACATAAGTCCTCTAATTTATTTTCCCAAAATTATTTTGGCAATTCTATATTTTCTGCTTTTCCACATGTATTGTAGAGTTACCTCTTCAATTTCTACAAAAAAAAAAAAAAGTCTGCTGGAATTATGGCTAGAATTGCATCGAATTTGAGATAACTCAATCCTAACAATGTTGAATTTTATAACTAATGAATATAAAATACCTCTATTTATTTAGACCTACTTTAATACTTCTCAGAAACATTCATATTTCTGTATATTTTGTAATTTTTAAGTATAGAGGTTTATGTTCATAAGATACATGGGCCTGTCTGGATTTTGGTTTCAGAGTTTAGCCTCAAAATGAATTGAAAATAATTTTCTCCTTCCCTATTTTCTGGAAGAGTTTGCGTAAGTTTGATATTACTTCTTTCTTAAATATTTGATAACCAACCGTTTACTTAAATTCAACAGTTAACTCATCTGGACCTATATTTTTTTGTGTGTGGGAAGGAGTCTTTAAATTTTAAAATTGATTTTAAAAAGTTTATATAGGGCCATTTAAACTTACTATTTTTCTTGTGTCAATTTTCATAAGTTATGTTTTTTAAGAATTTTTTCCATTTCATCTTAGTTATTGAATTTATAAACATAAATTAGTTCAAAATATTTACTTATCCTCATGGTAGCTATAGGATGGATATAAACTGATATTCCCTCATTGCTCAGATTGGTAATTTGAATTTCTCTTTTTTCTTCTTAGTCTTACTAGAGTTTTTCAATTTTATCCACTTTTGGCTTTTTAAACTTTCTGTAATGTATCGATCTCAATTTTATTAATTTATAATTTGTATTATTTCTTTCCTTCTATTTATATTGGTTTAATATGATGGTATTTTTCTAGCTTTTTAACATGTAAACCTTTCTATTTTTTTAATATAGGCATTTAAAGTTATATATTTTCTCCTAATAACTGCTTTGTCTGCATCCCACAAGTTTCGACATTTTTTTCAGTATGATTTACTTATAAATATTCTCTAATTTCTCTTACGGTTTCTTATTTGACTCATGGATTGTTTAGTGTGCATTATTTAATTTTCATATATTTGAGGATTTTCTAGATATTTCATTGTTATCGATTTCTGCTTTTATTTCACTGCAATCAGATAACATAGTAGGTAAGTCTTTAACCTTTTTAAATCTAATAAAACCAGGATAGACTAGAATATGATCTATCTTGGTAAATATTTCATGAAGACTTGAAAAGAACATTTACTCTGCAATCATTTCAGTCATCTTGGTTGATAGTGTTGTTCAGATAATGCATACACTGATCGTTTTTCTGTCTATTTCTTCTATCAATAAATAAGAGAGTATGTTAAAAATTTCCAACTATGATTATGGATTTATTTATTTTTCTCTTGTAAGTTTTTGTTTAATGTATTCTAAAGCTTTGTTATTGGGCATATAAACATTTGGGATTATTGTCTTCCTGATAAATGTGCCTTTTATCATTGTGGAATGTCTAGTCGCTGTGCCTATCTACAGCAATAGTCTTTGTCTGATATTAATATAATCAGACTCGTCTAAAGCTTAACTGTTTGCATGGTAAACCTTTTTTCACCCTTTTACTGCTAATCTATCTGTCTTTATATTCAATACACACCTCTTATAGACAGCAAATAACACTACTGAGCCGTCTTTTAAAAATGAGAGATATCAGACAGAAATATGAATCTCTGGCCTCTTTTGAGAATAGAAGATCTGGCAATGATGGGCTGTGTTGCTATTTGGCAACATATGGTTGAGCAGCTGCTGCCCCCTATAGATTTGGCATGTTCTCTCCAGTTCCCACTCTTCTCTATTGTTTCCCAGGCGCTGGGGCTGAATTGCCATTTTTCAATGGGCTGTTGTTCTGTAAGCTGAAAAATGCTTCTCTTTTTCCAACTGGCATGTACCATCCAATTAATTTTGAGGAAAGCAGCACTATATTGGTTATGCTTTTGAGTTTCTCATACTGCTATCTTCTTCCCATAGAAGAGAAATATTTCTTCGGGTAAATATCTCCACTAAAACAGGTAGACAAAATGTAGATTAAAGGCTGTGTGTTTAAAGACAAAAAGGAGATGGTATACACCTGGCCCACTTTGTTCACTATGTGACTCGTCTGGCCTCCATAGGCATTTGAGCTTCTATATTCAAGTTCTGTTTGAGATTTTATAACTTTGAGGGTTAGAATTTAAAAAAAAAAAGAGAGGATGGTTTCAGCCTATGCATAGACATTTTCTTTAACAAATGATTGTTCTCTCCTTATAAATGCATTTAAAAAATAATTTAAAGTCTATATTGAGGTTTATATAATAACTATATGCTCATAAATAAAAATTTAACTTTATTCTGGTCAATATTACCCAACCACAACAATTCTCTGATTATTAAAGTGTGTCTCCATAAGTAAAATAAAATAGTTGAGCCAATAATTAGATTCCATCTCTTCCGCTCTGGCTTTTGAGGGAACTAGGCCAATGAGAAATAAACTCCTGCTTCTAATATGTTTTGTGAAGAAAGACCAGTGTGAAAAGCTTCTTATGCTAAGATAAACAGAAGTTAGGAGAAACATTAAAAACTTTCCACGCCTTGGTCCTTGGATGGGGCTGCCAGCAGCCCCGATTATATCCCCACTAGGAGGATGATATCCTAAGACCCAAGCTTATTCCTGTGTTCTCTCCAGGAAGGGCAAGATGGCGTCCTACATAGCTGGGCCAGAGCCCAGGGCACTGTGAGGGGGTTGATGGCTTTATAAGACTGCTCCAAAATTCTGTGAAATAAAATTCAAAATATACTGTTAAGGCATAGCACAGAACATCCTAATCTTCAAGTTGCTGCTTTTCCATGGCTTCTCTCTCTGGGCAAACTTTGTGGGTGATGGTGGTTTGGAGGCTGTGATGGGAGTCATAGCTCATTCTACTTAGACATTTTTTGGGGTGAGA
Source organism: Pteropus alecto (assembly GCF_000325575.1). Lineage (NCBI taxonomy): Eukaryota > Metazoa > Chordata > Mammalia > Chiroptera > Pteropodidae > Pteropus > Pteropus alecto. The sequence continues at coordinate 18,873,091 of NW_006441953.1, read as the reverse complement.
CACATGGCTGCTTTCCTGACCATTTCATTCCCTGGGCCTTGATTCTGAAGCTTTTGAATCCTGTCAGTATTTAGACTTCCTAATTCATTTTCTAAAATAGAGGCTGAGTCAAAAGACCTCTTTCCTCTAGAGTCTTTTCCAGCAACAATTTTTCATAATCCTAAGAGTAGGGAATGTTCTGTCACCTCTGTCCTTACATTCTCTTCTCTACAGGTTGTGACATTTGTATATTTTTCACAAGCTCCCTGGGGTTTTTCTTCCCAGGCGTTCTGTTAGTCTGGACATTCTGGGGGTGTACAGGAAAGAAAATAGGCCAAGCCGGCTATCTGAGTAGGGAGAGTATTTCTTTATTATGGTGAGGG
>NW_006441953.1:18862717-18872700 GCF_000325575.1 Pteropus alecto | reverse complement strand
CAGGACAAGAGAGAAGAGATGGGCAACAGAAACTCAGAACTGATGAGGCAGAAGGTCACCAACCTGAAAGTTCCGTGAGCTGGGTTCAAGTCCTTCCTCTACACCTAACAGGTATAACACTGGACAAGTCAATTAACCACTGTGGATCTCAGCTTTCTTACCTGTAAAATATGGGTGTGACAATGGGGAGGATTCTATGGTTCCTCATGTATAGATCTCTCCAGGTAGACCACGAGCCATTTGAAGTAAGGCTATGATTTCCACATCTTCATAGTCATGATGCTCAGGACAGGGTCTGTTACATAATTGTATCAGTTAGGCATACATTTGGCTGAAAGTAACAGAAACCTACTAACAGTAGAACACATTGAGTGTCATTTTCTCCTGTTCAAAGAAGACTAGAGCTCCACCCCATTTGCTGGCCCACCCGAACCGCTCCCAGTGGCTTTTCCATACAAATGACGTGTCTTGGCTCATGCTGCAGACTTTCCTAAAATCTCTCAAAGGTTCACAAAACCCAAACAAGTAGCATCTGGCCTTAGCATGCCCCCTACCTCTTGCTTAGCAGCCCCAGGCCTGGTACTAGCAGCAGCCGGCCTTGGTTCATGGCGAGGCCTCACCAGGCACCTCCAAGCCCAGTGCAGTTGGCAGCCACTTGCAGATTGCTTGGTGGCTCATGCCAGCTTTCCCCCTGGCAGGGAACAGGCTGCATCTGAAGTTGGCCTGTGGCAGGGTCCTTCCCAGGAGACCTTGGGGCCTGTACTCCTGGAGGCCTGTTGGACTAAGCTGGAGCACTACCCAGGGCCACATTCCAGGATGAAACACCCAAAAGGCAGACTGGGCTGGCACCAGAACCTTGCTAAAGTGAATCTCGCTCCATATGGTCAGCCCCTGCACAATAGCTCCTCCACTATAGTCATGGCCAGTCCTCACAACCAATCGGCCCGAGGGTCAATCCCTCCTGCTGACGTACAAACAGGAACCAAGGCTCAACTACAACAGGAGGACACATACAACCCATGCAAGGGGCACACCTGGAGCATACAGCTCAGGTGACCAGAGAGACTATGTCACGGGGCCCCAAAGACACCTACCACATTATGCCACTCTACTGAAACTGGAAGACCTAGCCACTTTACCTAATACATAGAAACAAACACACTTTACCTAATACATAGAAACAAACACAAGGAGGCAGCCAAAATGGGGAGACAAAGAAACATGTTCCAAATGACAAGTCAGAACAAATTTCCAGAAAAAGAACTAAATAAAATGGAGACAAGCAATCTACCAGATGCAGAGTTCAAAACACTGGTTATAAGAATGCTCAATGAATTTAGAGGAAGAGTAGATGAACTCAGTGAGAACTTTAACAAAGAGATAGAAAATATAAAGATGGATACAGAAAACATAAAAAAGACCCAGTCAGAAATGAAGACTACGATAACTGAAATGAAGACTACATTAGAGGGAATCGACCATAGACTAAATGAAACAGAGGCTCAAATCAGCGATTTAGAAGATAAGGTAGCAGAAAACACCCAATCAGAACAAGAAAAAAGAATCCAAGAAAATGAGGGTAGTTTAAGAGGCCTCTGGGACAATCTCAAGCATACCAACACTTGCATCATAAGGATATCAGAAGGAGAAGTGAGAGAGAGCAAGGAATTGAAAACTTTTGAAGAAATAATGATGGTAAACTTTCCTAACCCAGTGAAGGACATAGACATAGAAGCCCAGCAAGCACAGAGAGGCCCAAACAAGATGCATCTAAAGAGACCAACACCAAGACACATCATAATTAAAATGCCAAAGATTAAAACCAAAGAGAGACTCTCGTAAGCAGCAAGAGAATAGCAGTCAGTTATCTACAAGGGAGATAATAATTAAAATTATTTTTTAATGATTAAATAAATAAATAAATGAAGACTAGAGCTATGCTGGTGTTGGTTAAGGTACCCAGTGAGGCACTTTTTTCCTTTTCGTTTTTATTTTATTTATTTATTATTTCAGTGAAGTTTTTTGAGGCCCTAGGATCTTTTCATCTTTCCCCTCCTCTATCCTGAGCACATTAGCCTTTTGTCTCAGTCTTGTTAACTAATAGTCTCAAGGTAGCTGCCGCATTGCTAGCCTTCCAATCCAAGTTCAAGGCAAAAGAAAAGGGAAGGAGGTAGCATCAATTAAGTTTTCTTTGACTTTCATTATGAAAAGCTACATCAAGTTATGTCTCATTGGCTATAACTAGGTCACGTGACCACCACTAGTTGAGAAGGATGCTGGGAAAGCAAGCACCTGGTTTTCCAGCTTCAATAATGGGGATCAGCAAGAAGAGGGGTACATGTGGCTGTGGGCTCAACAAATTTTTTAAATAAATATGACTAGAAAGGAAGCTGAAAAATGCTTCTCTTTTCCCAAGTGGAATGTCCTATGCAGTTATTTTGAGAAAGTCAGCACTATATTAGTGAAGTTCTTAGTTATTCATACTGCTATCTTATCTTCACGCGCTAGAGCAGGAACAACTCGAGCTTTCTCTAACAAGTACGGGCAGGAAGTGGAATGGGAGGCGGGGTCAGAGTTCATGAAAAACTTAGCTTGGAGGAATTTCACTCTGGTATTTTCCTGAGAGGATACTTTATACACACTCGCCTGGTCAGAAAAGGCATGGCTTTCATGTCCTACCGACGGTCATTCTCCTCACATGGCCAGCCAAGTGTAACTTGTTGAGAAGTTTCTGGTTCTGACTGGTTTTTATTACCTTCTGATGCAAACACATTGTCATGACATTTGCATGGGAAGGTGACATGTTGACAGTGAAAAGGAAACTTGCCACGTGGGACGTGAACACACAATGCAATCTCTCTTTCTCACTGAGGAGTAGTGCTATTAATACTAATGAAAACGCGCAAGTAAATGAAAAGGTGCTTAAAAAGTACCCGGCATACAAGAGGCACTTAATAAATGTTAGATGTTATCAATTTATTATGATTTTTAATAAGAATGATGCTTCTTTTCTACTTGCCCACCTTGCCAAAAAGGATCTCTTTTCCTCCCATATTCCTCAGATATGTTTGGACAAAAGGACAAGATCTAAGATTAAATTATGCAATTCTCTGTCTTCACTGACACTCCCCATGGGTTTTCTGGAAGAACCTTGGGCAGGCAAGACACACTTGAAGTTTTCTCGGGCATGTATGAAGTGCTCTGGTTGAGTAAACTGTCATCACACTGAACCTGGTCTTTTAGGGAGGCAATCTGAAACCCTAATTGTTTTCAAAATTTTTCTGCTCTTGGAAACCACTTTATTTCCTGGTGGCATTTAATTCTATCAGTTTTCTGAACACAATGGAAAGGAAGTTGTTTACAACCAGTATCTCTGTATAAAAGAAGTAGAAAGTCTTCTAATAGATCTCGTCTACATAGATAAGGGTAATTTTGATCATATTTCCTAATACAGATACTTTACAATGCTCACTTGATTATCTGTTGTATTGTACTTTAACAATTATGAAAAAAATGCGAGGTCGATGGTTCAGTGGAAGGCAGTCACCGATGTTATAGAGATAACTACGATGTGTAGACTCATCAGTTATTCTTAACTTTTCTTTTATTTCCCCTTTAGGCTAGGAGGTAGTAAAGTATAAAGATTACGGGGCCAGGATTAGGAATCCAAGAGTCTTGAGTTGCTGTTTTATAGTTCTGCAACTTTGGGCCCATTACTTATTCTTTTTGAATCTCATTTCCTTATCTACAGAGTGAGCAAATTAATAGCCTTACCATGAAATCACTGCAAGCGTTAAATAAAATATTATATGAGAAAGTGCTCTGTAAAGTGTTCAGTTACAGGTAAAGAAAACCAAACCCAAACACTTTAAGCAAAATGAGAATGTATTAGCTTTCATAATGAAGAGTCGGAGCTTCAGGCATGCCTCCATCTAAGGGCTCCAACATTGTCATCGAGTCCAGATTTCACGGTACTTTCATTTCACTTCCGTCCCCATCGGCCCTATCCTCGGACAGGTCCTCCGTTGGCCGGCAAGGTGGCTGCAACAGCTTCAGTCTTTCTCTTCCAGCTTCAAGTCCAGGCGGAAAGAGAGGATACCTCTCCTCCAGCAGTGCTAGCGAAAGTGTCCATGCATTTCATTGGCTCTGAATAGAGTATCCCGGAACCAGTGCAGCATTGTGATTGGTCACAAGCCCACTTCTGTAGCACAGGGTGGAGTCAGTTCCCCCTGCCCGGACTGAAAATGCCGTGGTTTCCAAGAAGGAAATTGGGGGTGCTATTGCCAAGGACGGGGAAACTCAGTTTGCCAGGGTCAGGGTGGGAAAAAAGGCAAATTTCGCCTAGAAGACCATAAAAATGAAAGCGAATATGGACTTTAACAGCAATCCTAGAATATCGTATGGAGATCATTCTTGGACCTTAAAAGAAATAAAGTTAGGTCAAATGAAGAAAATGCCTCCTGGTACTGTAGTCATGAACTTATATATTATTATTTCAAGAACTGAATGAAAATACAGATTTTAAAAAAGTTTTGATGAAAGATTCACAATGAGAAACCAGAATGTTTTGGGGATGGGGCGGCGTGGGAAGTGGCATCTGGCACTGTGAAAAGTCAATAGTTGAGGACATCTACGCCCATCAGCAGAATGCAGAGCAGCAAGGATTGAGCAGACAAGGCTTGAGTTTTCAGTTAGTGGAGGGATGGGTGGCGCGGCAGAGGGGCTGGAGTCTCCGAGTTCCCAGTCGTCTCCGAGTTCCCAGTCGTCTCCGAGTTCCCAGTCGTCTCCGTCTTATCTTGGGGAATGGCTGGTCCCAGACAAAGATCTTCAGTTTGAGCTCCTCCTGACAAGCAGTGGTTCCCAAACCTGGCTGCTCACTAAAACGACCAGCGTTTTTGAAAAGATGATTCCAGGAAGCTCCTGCTGGCCATCGATTCACTCAGCCTGGGGTGGGGCCCAGAAATCTGGATTTTGAACAAGTTTTATGCAGCCAAGACTGCTGTTTGTGTCTTCAGGGGCCCTGTCCATCCCTCCCCAGCTGCACTCCCCACTTCGTACTGGACAGATCTGTTGACATCGCTGTTCCTTCCTCAGAGTACGGACCGACCGCAGGGGCAGAGACTCGTGCAGCTTCGGGTACTCGGCACAGGCGCGGCACTGGGCGTGGAGTGTTTGTTGAAGGAAGGCTGGAGGACACACAAGCAGGCAGCAGACAAGCCGCCTTTTCTCATGTGGGCTTTTTTTGGGAAAGAAAAACTTCTATTTCTGGAAGAAGCTGAGGTGGTTGAGAAAAGATCATGGCAGCAAAGGAGGAAAGGCCACTGGGGGAAGGAATCAGCTCAAGGTTCCCCCAGACTCTTAAAAAGATTCCTCCATAACTTTAGTAACAGAGCAACAACGACGGTGATGACAATTATTTATGAGTGCCACTGCATGCCAGGCACTGGTCAGTATTATATCCCCACTTACAGATGAGGGGAGGGAGGCACAGGGCACACCAGGAGGAAGAAACACAGCTGGGACTCTACAGCCTGAGCGAGGAACTGCCACCCCACCTGCCTCTCACGTCTCACAGGTGTGGCGGCATAGTTCTGAGAAAACATCATGCATATCTGTCAGGTGCCCATCTGGATCGTAGGAGCATCCAGCAAAAATGAGTCAATAGCTGAGGAAATCGGGAGGGAGCAAAGGGCCGCTTCAGAAAGAAACCATTGTACATCTCTCCAAACAGGCTGTTTTCAGTCCAGTTTTTATTCCCCTGTTCCTATGTGCTAAAGGTCACTAGCTACGTCTGCACAAACCTGTGAAGTTGGAGGAGAAAGCGACAGAAGAGAAGGAGGCGAGGCAGTTCTGCAAAGGCCAGCCTGGCCTGCTTGCCCTCCCTAACTGGCCCAATGACCTTCTTTCCTCCAAGTGGCCACTCCCCTGGGCGGCTTTCCCACACGCCCTCCAAAAGCTCCGCTTTAGGAGTCAGGCTGCATTTCTGCGATCGGCTGGCTGGGTCCTGCTTCCTACTTCTCAGGCAGAAAAGCTCTCTTGGAAGAGCTGGAAAGGTGGGTGCCAAGTTCAGGTTCATTTCACTCTTCTCTGAGTGTGCTTATTTTACGTTTGAAACCGGGGTGGAGCATCGGGCCTAACTTGGGAAAGTATTTAATCATCTTCTTGAGAAACACAATGATGGAGCCTGGCTGCTCTGAGGGGGTTAGCGGGGTGATGGCGTGAGGAAGGCAAGGGGGACATAAGGATTCTCTGAATCTGCAAGGGCCAGGTGGAGAGGACTTTAGCGTTAGGAAGAGAAATCTGCAGGGAGGAAGTTTGCTCCCTCTGGATGTTACATGCCTCTGGTGGTGGGAGCTACTGAGGAAAAGCTACCTGCTTGGGAAGGCACAGAGGGGAGGGCCTGGTGGCTCTGGCTCACAGCCAGCTCTCCTTCTAGGACAGAGCCAAGAAATTAAAACACACCGGGCATCAGAAGGGCTGCCACCTTCCCAGATCCAGACTGGGGAAGGAGGCGCAGGCTCGGCGGCCTCTTCTGTGCCCTTTCTCTGATAGTCTTGCCTTCTGCTCCAGAGCAGGCATACAGCAGGCCCTGAAAAAAACCATTTCGCTTGCTTATCCACAGCTCAAATGAAGGGGGTGACTGTGCAAGAAAGATGAGCCTTATGCGGGCTGACCTCAGGGGATAGAAGGCAAAGGCTTAAGAAACAAAGAGTCAGGGCATACCTGGGATTCAGAAAGCATTTTCTTTCTGTTAAGAGAAAAACATCTCTATAGCATGTTAATTATTACTCAAGTGTTCCTGAAAAAGAACAATCTGGTTTTGCTCTATGTTTTTAAGGAAGAACTTTCCAATCTATACTGAGCCATCCTGAGGAGGACGGCCCTGAAAGGAGTAGGGTGGTCCCTGATGACAGAAAGCTTGAGGCCAAGGCCCAGAAGGGTGGTCCCCCATTTCTGCAGCCGCTTCCTGGGGCTTCGGCGTCGTAAGCCACACCAGGCCACATCGGTGATGGCTGGCTACCTTGATGTCACTTTCTGGGCCTCTCTTCCTACCTGCCACTTCTTGGAGCCTTTCCTGGGCTCTCCCCCCTCCCACAGTTTTACTATCCTTTCTCAGCTAAGGGACCTGAAATCTCTATCAGTCGTTTGTCTCCGATCACTAAGAAAAGAGCTGCCATTTGCTGAGAACGTTTTTAGGTACCAGGCTCTGAGCTAAATGCCTAGGATGACAGCCATTCAGTGTGGTGTCTACACCTGGGGCTTGGAGCAGACCATACACTTTCCGATCTTGCTCTCCGTTATTATCGAATGTGTAACCTTGAGCAAGACACTTGCCTTTCTGCACCTCAGTTTCCCTAAACTTCAGGATGGGTGTGATAATAATAACTACCCCACATGGCTCTTGTGAGGCTCACGTGAGTGAACACATGCCTGGCACATGTGTTCAATGAACGCTAGCAGTCTGAATGGTGTCTTGTAAGCCTCGCAACAAGCCGCGAAGGGAACTGTTATTATCTCTATTTGCAGATAAGAAAGCTGAGGCTCGGAGAGGAGGTAAGGCCTTACTCGAATTTGCAGCCCAGCATTTTCTCTGCTACTCCGCAATAAAAGTGACAATAACAGCTAACCCTGAGAGAGTAAGTGGCAGAGTTGGGCTTCAGATCTAGGCAGTGAGTATCAGAATCCATTCGTTTAATCACCCTACTAGATTGCCTTGCTGTAATGGTTATGGAAAAAATAAATATTCTACCCCGGCATCAACTTTTAGGATGGCATGTGCTTTGGGGTTGGAGAAGGCCTTTGCAAGTGCAGCTGACCCTCACACCAGTTCTTTGGAGGGAGCACTGGTCCCTGTGGGCAGACGTAAAAATGTGCAAACAGCCTGGCATATAACATCTCATTTAATCATCGCCTGCTCCTCTGTGGTGTTACCGGCCTTATTTTACAAGTAGCTGAGAAAGAGTCGTACCTTCTCCCACGATGTCACAGTTATTATATGTTGGGCTTAGGATTCGAATCTGTGTCAGACTCTAAAATCCTTGGCTGGTTCCCAGAATCTCTGATGGAGTTTAAAACAATAAAATAAAAATTCCCACCTACTGAATCAGAATCTCTCAGGGTGGGGCCTGGGACTCTGATTTTTTAAGAACCAGAATCTGATGCACAGCCAACACTGAGAAACTTTCCCAGCTACGCTGCCTCTTCCAAGCGCCACAGTCATGTTTCCAACTGTCTGCTGAGCATCCCACCTGGGCACTCACCAGCATCCTCTCCTCCTTCTCCTCGGGGCTTCAGACCACCGTCCAGGCACCCAGTCTCCCCTGCTGGGAGCTCAGTCGTCCTGCAGTGCTCCTCCTCCTTCCCTCCTACCCGGGCTTCCCATGATGTCTCCCCCACCCATGCCCTCTTCTACCTCTGCTGCCTCTGCCTTGGAGCAAGCCTTCGTCATTGCTGGTTTGGGGTACTGCAGCAGCCTCCCAATTCCTCTTCCTCTGACTGTCTGTTTCCTTCTGTCTCCATCTCTCCTTAGGCTATTCCCATTCCTTCTCTCCATCCCGTCCATTTCCAAAGTCCAGCCCAAATCCTCTCTCCTGCCAGACTTAATGAACTAAAAACTATCTCATCACCCACTTTTCTGCTCAAAAACGTTCACCGGCACAAGCCTCCCAGTGAATATCCACACTCGGCACAGTAAAACCAGACCCTCAGTCCCTGGCTCAACTCCTTCCTGGTGGCACAGGCCATGTCCCAGCCACACTGAATTGTCCCCCGACCCTCAAACAAACTGTGTCCTTCCACAGCTGATGAATATGTCATGTTCTTCTTCCTGCCTAAAATGGGCTTCCAGCCTAGCTTGGCTGAAAAGCTCCTCTATTTGTCTTGTGGGACCCAGCTCAAAGTCACCTCTTCTGGGAAGTCTTCCTGGAGGTTCCCAGGGTGATGGGCACTACTTCCTCTGTCCTTCCCCAGCACAAGGCTGCATCTTCAATCACAGGATAGAATTGGAATAATTTGAGAACATCAAATTAGTGAACTCCTCATTCAACAATCACATATTAAATGTCTTCTGCTGCCAGGTGCTGGGGATACTGAGGCATAAAAGTTTCTGTCTTCCAGTCTACTGAGTATGGCAGAGAAGAGGGCCTAGAGCACTTCAGACAGAGGTCACAGCAGTGCAAAGAACAAGAAGGCCTGGGTGGCAAGTCATGCATGCCTGTAAGGGAGGATGCTTAAAGACAGTGGCAGGCTGTGAGGAGGGAAGGCCAGGCGAGAGGGGAGGTCTGCAAGGGCCGGGAGATTCCGCCTCATGTGCCCTGAGACCCGCCCCATGTATGCACACAGGCTTTGAGAGGACCCTGATCAGACTTGTGCTGATCCTGAGATTCCCTGAGAGGTTTGGTTGGTTTTTTTTTTTTTGAGATTTTTGTGTCGTCCAACTTTACAACTACATCATTTAACACAATGCCTGGAACACAAGCCCTGGAGACACGTGGGCCGAAAGAATGAATGAATGCACGCTGGGCAAGGGTGACCCTTGGAGGGGACGGGCTAGCACCAAAGACCTGGGGTCCCTGAGAATCTAACCTCTAAGCCTCGCTCCGCCCCCACCCCGGGGGTGCCTGCAGGTGCCCCCCTCCAGCCATGCTGTCATTGCTGTGTGCCTGCTTGCTCCTGGTGGCCTGCGCCTCGGAAGGCAGCTTCGACATGGAGGACCAGATCCGCGACATTCACGCCAAAGTGATGGAGATCTGGCAGGAGATGACCGGGGGGCGGGCGGTCCGCGGAAGCAGCGCGGACCCCACACTGCACGCCGCCTGCGAAGTGCGGCCATCGGCCTCTCTGGACGCCTCGGAGCCGCAGGTGACCGGCCGCGTGCTCTTCAGGCAGCTGGCGCCCGGCGCCCGGCTCGAGGCCTTCTTCGCGCTGGAGGGCTTCCCGGCCGAGCCCAACGTCTCCAGCCGCGCCATCCACGTGCACCAGTT
>NW_006441953.1:18843380-18862287 GCF_000325575.1 Pteropus alecto | reverse complement strand
CCTGTTCCCCAAGATCCCCTCGATGTGCCCCAAACCGCGACCCCACCTTGATCTTCTCACTCTGTGCCCGAGACACCCTCTACCCTGAAGTGCCACTTCTGCCATAGCTGAGGTCTCCCCGCAAATCCCCTCCACCCTGAGGTGTCCAACCATGTATGCTGAGACACACCCCTCCACCCAGAGGGCAGCTTTCACCCTCAGAGCCCCTCACCCCACTCTGAGCCCTCAGAGGTACCCCGCTGTATACTATATACCCCACCTACCCTGAGGGTCTCCTCCACACCTGAGGTCGCGTTCCACCCCGACACCCCTTACTCTCACCTCAGAAGTCCTGAGGTACCTCTATGCCCTAAGGACCCGACCTCCCCACCCCTTAGGTTCCTCCTAGGCATTCTGAGACCCCTTCCTGAGGTCGCCTCGGGTCCACCCCGCTCCTCACCCATCACCAAGGTGAGCCCTGCAGGTATGTGCAACCTGCAGTTAGGCGCCCCTGCCCAGAATCTTCAGCTGTCTCTACCTTTACCACCCCGCAGGAGAGCATCTCCCTTTGGGGGCTGGTTGGCAATTTTCATGCTGCACATTAAAAACTCAGCAACTCAGTACTGCATCGGAGCCTTGGTTACTTTTTTTGTTTGAGACTTCTCTCCCTGGCTCAGTTACAACTTGAAAATAGCAAAGACATTTCCCAAATCCCTGTAGGACTTCTTCTCATCCTCCTCTCCTCAATTCTGCTGGCAACAATGTTCAGTCACTCATTGTCCTGGGACGTGAGAAAAACAAATTCAGCTTCCTGGGCGACATCCCGGAGCTGTGGAACGCCACCAGAGAGGAGGAAATCTGTTTGCAATAAGCTTCGGGGGGTTCTGATACTAGAGCCACTGGCCCGGCATGAGGTGAGTGGCAACTCATCTGGGTGGGCTCTGTGGCTCCTCACATCTGCCTCTAAGTGCAGACTGAGGTCCGTTTCCCAGGTGGCAGAGACAGAGTCAGTGAGGCAATGTCACCGAGCAAGTTACAAGGAGGTTGGTGTTGGCATCTGAAGTTGTCAGCCTTCTCCACAACCAGGACGATAATGCCCTCCTTGACACAAAGACTGTGGGAAGCAGTGGGGTCCAATGGCAGCCTGATTTCGATTCGAGGCTTGCTGGAGTTCGGCCTCCTTTTGAAAATCCTAATCTATACAGTCTAGATTAGTTTTGGGTATCTACCCGCCTTTACAGAACAAAAGTATTCATAATAACTTTTTAACCTCCCAGAGTAGACCCACTTCCTAGCTGTGGCTTTTCTACCTTGGTTACTTAGAAGCTGCTGCCATTTCTCCCAGACTCTTAAGGCAGTGAGTCAAACTGCACCTTAGCCAGAAACCCATCCCCAGTGGTTATTTTTATCTCTTACTAGGACTAATTCATTATTGTAAAATCTTTCCTTGAACCTAAGTGATAACTTGAGAGAAAGGCTATTGCCTGGTGACTTTGATCCACTAGCAGGTTTCCACCAGTTTGAAATAGTATCTTGAACCGTCCAGGTCAGCACTGAAAGGGAATTAGCAAACTGAGTCTTTAAATATCCCGATCTCAAATAGATGTATTCGCCTAACCCCACAATTAATAGTTGTGAAACGAGGCAGAGATTACATAGGGACACGCGATGGAGAGGAAATAAATGCCAAACGTGCCATCTTCGACTCTGTTGCCTAGCTTATAGGTTAATTCAGGATCATCGAGGGAGGTTTGCACTTATTTTTCAGAAGGAGGCTGGCGCTTCTTGTCACTTACCTTCTGTCTCAGTCCATTTGGGCGGCTGTCACGAAATCCGGCAGGAGTAGCTTGGAACAACAGAAATTTATTTCACAGTCCTGGAGGCTGAAAGTCCAGGATCACGGCACCAGCATGGTTGGGTGAGGGTGCATAGCTGGTTCTTCTTTGCCGTGTCCTCACATGGTGGGAGGGGTGAGGGATATCTCTGGAACCCCTTTTATAAGGCATTGATCTCATTCATGAAGGTTCCTCCCTCAAAAGTCTAGGATATCCCAAAGGTTGTACTCCCTACTACTATCATCTTTGGGGGGTCAGGATTACAACATGAATTTTGGGGAGATACATTCAGACCATAGCACTACCTGTTCTTAGCTTCTTTCTTCATCTACTCTCATTCCTCCCAAAGCACTCACTAATTTGCTCTATTTTCTTATGTTTTTAGTATTTCTGTATATATACGTGCTGAAAAGCCCCACTTAGCAGACCCACTCCTTTCTGTTCTGTCCTTTAAGGGGAATGGAATTGATAAATTCTTCAGGGATCCAGAACCAAGAAACAGAGAAGAAATAATAGAAGGACACATTACAATTCATTGTCAGGGCAAAGGAATGCATACAACATGGTGGTTGACAGCTCAGGCTCAGGGAGAAAGGTCTGTTTGGAACCCCAGGTCTGCTACATTTACAAGTTGTGTGACCTGAGCAAGTCACTTCACCTCTCTGGGCCTCTCATCTGTAGAATATAACTATTGCATTGGATTATTGTGAGGATTAAATCAGGTGTTATTCATGAACGGTGTAGAGCATAGCATGAAGACTGAAGGATCTAATAAGTGTGTGATTAATAACTTACGATGGCTAAGGTCAAAGCAATACATACTAATGGATTGGACTACCGTGTAAGGTAATGAGTGTCATGCCACTAGAAGGATTCAAGTAAAGAAATGGTCGCCACCTCTTAGGTTTGTAAGAAGGATTTCTGTATCCATGAAGAGGCTATCTGAGAGAAACTCTGTGATCCCAGCTCTTGCGGGGAGGGGACCTAAGATGAAGGAAAGATTATGGGCCATAAAGGCAGGCATCTGGTTCTTGGCACAGAGCTGGATGTGTGCCACCAAACGTGCCCTTTGGACCCCACTTGGCCCCTGGAGGCTATTTTTACCCCTCTCCTTTTAGAGATCTATTTTGTTAATCTCTTTATATTTGCTGTTTTGAGTTCCCAGCCAGCTTGCTAATCAGTTTGCCTATTTGACTCACAGGGTTTGCATTTGTCACTGAGGCTTAAACACACACTTATTTTGATTTCTTTTTGTAAAATTAGAAGCATTTGATGTAATGACTCTACCTAGACACAGCTGGTAAAGTGAGAATAATGCTCAAGTTTGCACAGTTTAAACACAATGTAGACAATAATTAGAAATGCTATCTTTAGATGTTTAGGATAAGCTTGTTCTCAGAATTGCAGTGAATTTTTTTCCGAGTGGGGCCTTTCAGCAAGTGTATATACAGAAATACTAAAAACATAAGAAAATAGAGCAAATCAGTGAGTGCTTTGGTCAACTTGAAAGACTGCAGGAAATAAACCAACTGATTTTAGATCTGGCATTTTCGACTGATCACGGCACCAGAATGTTTGGGTGAGGTTGCATAGCTGGTTCTTCTTTGCCGTGTCCTCACATGGTGGGAGGGGTGAGGGATATCTCTGGAACCCCTTTTATAAGGCATTGATCTCATTCATGAAGGTTCCTCCCTCAAAAGTCTAGGATATCCCAAAGGTTGTACTCCCTACTACTATCATCTTTGTGGGGTCAGGATTACAACATGAATTTTGGGGAGATACATTCAGACCATAGCACTACCTGTTCTTAGCTTCTTTCTTCATCTACTCTCATTCCTCCCAAAGCACTCACTAATTTGCTCTATTTTCTTATGTTTTTAGTATTTCTGTATATATACGTGCTGAAAAGCCCCACTTAGCAGACCCACTCCTTTCTGTTCTGTCCTTTAAGGGGAATGGAATTGATAAATTCTTCAGGGATCCAGAACCAAGAAACAGAGAAGAAATAATAGAAGGACACATTACAATTCATTGTCAGGGCAAAGGAATGCATACAACATGGTGGTTGACAGCTCAGGCTCAGGGAGAAAGGTCTGTTTGGAACCCCAGGTCTGCTACATTTACAAGTTGTGTGACCTGAGCAAGTCACTTCACCTCTCTGGGCCTCTCATCTGTAGAATATAACTATTGCATTGGATTATTGTGAGGATTAAATCAGGTGTTATTCATGAACGGTGTAGAGCATAGCATGAAGACTGAAGGATCTAATAAGTGTGTGATTAATAACTTACGATGGCTAAGGTCAAAGCAATACATACTAATGGATTGAACTACCGTGTAAGGTAATGAGTGTCATGCCACTAGAAGGATTCAAGTAAAGAAATGGTCGCCACCTCTTAGGTTTGTAAGAAGGATTTCTGTATCCATGAAGAGGCTATCTGAGAGAAACTCTGTGATCCCAGCTCTTGCGGGGAGGGGACCTAAGATGAAGGAAAGATTATGGGCCATAAAGGCAGGCATCTGGTTCTTGGCACAGAGCTGGATGTGTGCCACCAAACGTGCCCTTTGGACCCCACTTGGCCCCTGGAGGCTATTTTTACCCCTCTCCTTTTAGAGATCTATTTTGTTAATCTCTTTATATTTGCTGTTTTGAGTTCCCAGCCAGCTTGCTAATCAGTTTGCCTATTTGACTCACAGGGTTTGCATTTGTCACTGAGGCTTAAACACACACTTATTTTGATTTCTTTTTGTAAAATTAGAAGCATTTGATGTAATGACTCTACCTAGACACAGCTGGTAAAGTGAGAATAATGCTCAAGTTTGCACAGTTTAAACACAATGTAGACAATAATTAGAAATGCTATCTTTAGATGTTTAGGATAAGCTTTTTCTCAGAATTGCAGTGAATTTTTTTCCGAGTGGGGCCTTTCAGCAAGTGTATATACAGAAATACTAAAAACATAAGAAAATAGAGCAAATCAGTGAGTGCTTTGGTCAACTTGAAAGACTGCAGGAAATAAACCAACTGATTTTAGATCTGGCATTTTCGACTGAATGCATAAAATCTTTACATTCTCCATAATTTTCATGACTAGCATATGATCTAATAATTTTAAGTGACAGACTGTAACTGATAAGTTGCTACAATATGCTAGAAGAAACCCTCAGCCAATACTTGGGCTGCAGCAAGGGTAGAAAGAGAGAATGACCCAAATAATAAAGATAATTAATCATCTATATCAGGAAAATTACTAGATTTTTATTTCAGGTAACAAAAAGGATAAAGTTATAATACATGATGATCCTAGAATCCAATAAAGCAAGGTCTGCAAATGAATAAAAGTTACTTCTTTCTCTAAATTACCAAATAGCAGCTGGTTTGCTTTTTCTTTTTTTTTTTTACGCCAATTGTTTTTAAATTTAATAGGCTATCACTGGCCTAAGTTAAGTTCTCAAAATATATTCCTGGGCTCACATAGATTCCAGAGAGTCAAGTTTGTCAGTATTATGCAAACATTCCCTATGGATCCAAAAATTTTCCAATCATTAAAGAGGTGATATAAATATCATTTTAAATTACCTTCATGCTATATCAACTTGTTTTGTTTCTGTGAGCCATCATAATATCAAGAGATGGGTCTTTCTTAGTTTTCCTACTTCTCATTTTTAATTAGATTCACTACTGAGCTCTCTATTGCATCTCTCTGATCTTTGAATTTTCTCTGTTCAGAAAGACATGTGGAAAAAAGGGAATATATTAAAGTAGTGAGTTAAGGGGAATCCTTTAGCTTTTTGACACCCTAAAGTACCCTCGGTTTTATTAAGGAGGAAGATTGTTCTAAATTGAGGCTTCTAAAATGAAAGCGGAGGGCAGAGGGAGAAGGTGCTCAAATAGAGAACTCTTGCCATGAGAAGTAGGGTACCAACCCACCCACCGGGCTGCAGGAAAATGATCAATCCAGGAGAAAGTCCCATTTTTTGGTGGAGCAGAAAACCAAGAGGGGCAAAGGCATGCTGTCATTTAAAAAAGACAGGGACGGGAACCCCAAGGAGCAAGGAACTGGTCTTTGAAATTCCTTGAGGAGGAGATTGAACATTTTATATTGCATAGTGAATTGGGGTGTAAATGCTTCTGTAGGAAGAACATATACAAAAATGCACCCCAACACGTGAATGACGGATAGCAGAATCTTTTTTTAGGACTTCACATCGTGATGGTGGTGTGAGTTTGGGAGGGAGGGCACAGAAGAGAAACAACGATGGGAAAACGAATTTAGCTTACTTAAGATGGCCACCTGGGAGGAGGTTCTAGACGGGACTGAGCTGGATGCCATCAGAAGCCTCCCAGCTAGAGAAGCTCAGGGAGTAGCTGTGCGGGAGAGGAGGAAAGGAGGAAGGGGAGAGGAAGGTGGGCAGAGGAGGCTTGGAAATGAAAGGAGTTAGAGATGAGAAATGCCTGGTTTACAGAAACCAATCCATTTTCACAGGCCTTAATTAAAAGAACAACAAACACTCATATGTAAAAATCCTCACCTAAAAGCTCTCAGGTACAGAGCGAGCGCAAGAAATGCAATGTATGCAAACAAGCTTTCATTAAGAGACCTGTCAGCTCTGTTTCATTTATCCAGACTGTTCTGCATCCTGCTGGCAACCGAGCTGGAAAAATAATAGAAGGAGACATACTTGAAGAGGTAAAAAGAAAAAAAAAAAAGGTAGGAA
Organism: Pteropus alecto; assembly: GCF_000325575.1. Taxonomy (NCBI): domain Eukaryota; kingdom Metazoa; phylum Chordata; class Mammalia; order Chiroptera; family Pteropodidae; genus Pteropus; species Pteropus alecto. Next base: position 18,855,754 of record NW_006441953.1, on the reverse strand, counting down.
CGTTCCAGCTACAAAACAGGACAGATGATAAAGCAGCCAGGGAAGAAGTGAGATGAGATGGCATTTTTCTTAACTAACAAACCAACCAACGATAACTACCACCCTTTCCCCCAACCCCACACTCAGTAACATAATATTCTGGCTTTTTAAGGGGAAGCAAATCAAACAAAAACAGACATGTGGGGTGCAGAGACAATGCTGCTGGTGGCCTGCTCAAATCTATTCCCTCTTCTCCTATACCTCTCAAGACCTGATTTTGTTTTGGTGTTTACTCTTTTAGAGTCTGCCTTTCCAGGCACCAGCCCCTTCCCAATGCAGAGGGTGATCTCGACGACCCTAAACCCATCACAGAATTTCATCTTCCTTGCCAGGTATTGTTTAGACATAGGCATGTGACAATTCTTACCAATGAAATGTGACGAAAACTGGTTTTTTTTTGTTCTTAAACACACACAAAGACACACATACATTCACACACACACACATGGGGAGAAAACTTCTGCCTTCGAAGACAAAAGTCACAGCAGGTGATGCCTGGAGCTATTGCAGCCATCTTGTTAGCTTGAGGAAGTAGCTGACACCAAGGGGGACAGAGCAGAAAGATGGAAACCCAGACCCTCAATGACTTTCTTGAATGAACCAGCCCCAGAATGCCCTACTTCTGAAGTTCTTATTATGCAGTATGATTCATTCCCCTATTGTGTAAGTTTCTTCAAGTATGAATTATAGCTGAGAATACCTGACTCATGCAGGTTTATCTGATGGAGTAGGGGAGAGAATGCTGCACACTCTCTCGATAATTCTTAAAAAGACAAAAGACAACAGTAAGTAATTGATGAAGCTCTCTTTAATGTCTGTGGACCAGAAGAACCACATTGGGTTGAGATAGCAGAGGTGTGACAGTGTTACATGTGCATCGTCAAGGTTACACATGTGACAGATAAACTCATTGGTTCCAATGCCATCTAAAACATTCTAAAACTTTCCCAGGCTAACTGCACACACAGTTTAGGTGATCGCTCCCTATGACCTCTCTGCCCCTCACCCCAGACTCTCTGGTGCTCACAATAGTTTTCCTGCCCATGATGGAATGCGTTGGGAGTTTACGATAAGCCAGGTTTCCAGGTGATGAATGAGCCCTAAAGACGTGCACCTGGCCGACTGGGTGTCAAAACCAGAGCTTCTGAGGGGAGGGGTTTTTCTTTTTATTACTGTGGTAGCTGTGTTCTCCTTTGGTGGCTCTGGTGTTCTATGCAGTAGTGCTGAACATTTGCAGACAGTTAAGGCCTAGTGCAGCGGGAAAATTATTTCTGTAGCTGGTGGGCTATGCACGCTCTGCAGCTGCAAAAAAAAAGGCTTCCCTGGAGGGGAAGTTAAGAGGATGGGCCTGGGGGCTGGGGAGAAGCTGGAGCACAGGGGGAGAAGCTGGAGCACAGAGGGAGGAACGGGGCATTGGGGCCTGGCAGGCGGGGGCGAATGGTATGTCCAGCTCACCAGGACTCGGGTGCGCTCCTTCGCCCCCCGTGGAGTTGAGCTCTGGTGAGTGGAGAGAAAGCAGCTGGAGGTCCCTCCCGCCCCAACGTGCATGTGGCAAAGGACTGAATCTTCTTGTCTGCACTGCCGCCTCCTTCAGAGGGAGACCGCACAGAGTCTGACGGCATCGGCATGCCCGCTCTGCTAGCGGAGTGCTGCCGGGAGATGAAACGGGGCGGGGAAGGGCCAGGGAGAACTGGCCACCCGTGTGCGGTTCACACCTGGGATCACAGGCCTGGTGTAAACATCTGATGTTGGAGATGAATTTTCCACCTTTCTCGCCTTGGGAGCCTCTCCTTTTCCTGCAGGAGGGCCTCTCGAAGGAGTGATTCTGGTTCTCGGGGGCGTTTTAAGCTTTGGGATCTGGTACCAGGTGTTCCTGGGGACGTGAACTGAGTTCGGCTCAAAGAAAGTTCTATCGTTTGATGAGCCTTCAATGTTCTGCAGTGCCAGATGCTGCTGAGAAAAGCTAATTTTATCCCCAAAGAGAGAACCAGGCAGGGTCCACCACTCCCTCCTTTCCCACCCTTGGAGCTAGTACACAGTTCTACGGTTGCCCTTCACAGGAATAAAGTTATTCGTTTTCCTCTCTCTTCCATTACAGGGCCATGAGGTCTGTGTCTGGTTTTCAGATCCCTGTACCAGGCTGCGCAGTGGACACAGCCTCACCGTTCTGTTGGAGGAATGAAAGGTTTGAAGTTTCAGGTGGTACGAGGAGGAACTGGATTGGCCCTAAGCAGCTGTATCTTGCCCGAACCCCACATCGCCATAAAAACCCATATGCAGCACAGGCTGAATGAGAGAAATAGCGTTTCCAGGTTCTGACCCTCATTTCATCTTAGAAACAAAAAATCAAAATATCCCTGGAGTCCCCTTCCTCCTTTCTTATCTCCCCATCAATCCGGGTCGATTAATCCTCCAGAATTACAGGCTGGAAAGCTCAGCTCTAGCAGTCAGCAAACAGGTCTCCACAGGGGCTGTGGATTTCAAACCGGAAGCCCAACCTTCTGAGCCCGTTAAGCCCCTTCCTACCCGCCAGTCGGTGCCACGACAGACAGAGCTACAGGCAGGGCGCCAAGAACACCCATGACGGGAGGTCCTACTGGGCCCTGACATGATGAAGTGGAGCGGCGGGCCCTCCGGACCCATTATGCTCAATTATACCTTTCTCTCCGGCCGCCTAACCATCACAAAGACGAAGACCTGCTTAAAAATCCCATCCGTTTCAAGCTCTTCCCATAATTTTGATCGACAACATTAAACGCTAATAGAAAAACATCTTATCTCTAATAAAACAAATGCTGACAGAAAGACGGATGCTGAAAACCAGCCATATGGCGGACGCGATTCCGTGCCTGGCCATGTTCACAGCAGTGCATCTTCGGCAGAAAGAAATGACACTGAGAAGCCTGAGGACCGGCATTTAATAAATCAAACCGTGCTGGCATCGTCAGAATATTCACAGTATGCAAAACGATCCGTGCCTGTTCTCACTTGCAGACTTGGAGGTGTTTTAGGAGAATGTGACTTCAGCGAGCTGTTCTGAGGCTTAATTCTTTACTGTCCCCAGTGCCTTCCATGTGTCATCATGCCAGGTCCCTCCCTCCTTCATGTTTTCATGGCGCTCCGTGGGTCTCCACTCTCTGGGCTCTCCCTGCCATCTTCCAGGGTGGATGCTTCAGCCTCTGGCTGGCTGGACTCAAAGGAGTCCTGGCAAGATTTGGGGAGCTCCCCCTTGGAAGCCAGGCTCGAAGGGGACGGCCCCATCTCGTGCCCCTGACCCTCCACGGGACTCTCTCTCCTGACCCCTTCTGGGTCTGCAGCTGCCTGTTCCTCTGTCAGTTTCGTTATTTCCCTTCCAAGCCTGTTTACTTCTTCCTGGGAAGGTAACTGGGGTAACGAAGGATGAAAGTGCTTGCGCTGGCTCCCGTGGCCCTGATTTGCTGGGGAGTTGACAGCGGGCCTCCCGGCATCCTCTAGCGCTGTCAACACCTCAGCAGCGGCACAGCTTTCATCTCGTGCTTGCTTCTGAGCCTCCCCTGGAACAGACGGAGGACAGCATCAAACCTCTGGCTGGAAGTCAGCGCTCACTTCCCCTCTCCTCCCGGCCTCCCACCCGCTGTCACAGGGCCTCCGAGACAGAAAATGCTTTTAGGCTCCTGTCCCCCTTGCTGAAGGGAACATGGGACCTGAGTTCACAAGAGAAAGCCGCAGGCACTTGGGTGATCACTATGTCATTAAGGGAGGGAAAGCGAGCACCTGGGCCGTGTTCATGATGCATCGTTTCGAGGCCCCTCATTATCTCCTGCTTCGCTCTCTAGCGGTGGCTCCTTGTGCCCATTAAATATTTACATCGAGGACAAAGGTTTTGTACATTCTGTAGCTCAGCGGAGACCTGGGGCTCTTTAGAAACAAAAAGTGAATGCTTCGGAGTGGAAAACAAAAGCAGCGCTCAGGGAGGGACGAGTGTCCGCCAAACCCCATTCTCCATCAGCAGCTCATTTTTTGGTGCAGACACTGACGTTTCCTCGATTTCAAATAAAACGACATGCGAAAGCAGTTTCAAGCTCCCTCTGACCCCAATTAAATTGTTGTCCCTAAACCCCTTCTCTATATGAGACATTCTCGAGCTACAGCTGAAGGTGGCGGGAGAGAACTCGGCCCCCCGAGAGCAGTGTCTAGGCCCCATTTTCCTACTCGCTGGCTTTGCGATCAGGGGACCTGTCTGGCCTCCTTTTCTCAGATACGAAATGAGGAGGAAGACTCTCTGATGTCCCTCCGGGACCTAGCAAGCAACGGTGGCTCCGCATGGAAGCAGTGGGTGAGTGAACTTTTCACACCTGGGCACGTGCATCCAACACGAGGCTCTGAGGTTCCTAAAAGTCAAGGTTTTCTTAGCCCTCATGCCACACAGTGATGCAATGTATGCAAGAGGCTCACTGGGCTGAGGTCAGCCTAGGCAGAAGCCTCCAGGGTTGAGGGCCCCGGGGAACACTTCCGGGGTTCCCCACAACAGAACCAGAGTAGAACCCCACTGCTGTCAGGCTCGCATCAGATACATGCAGGTGTGCCTTCGGACTGAGAGCCGGAACCTGGGGGCGCTGAGGGCGAACTGTAGGAGGGTTAGAAAGGAAGCTGACCCGTTCTGACCATGCATTTCCCTGTGTAAAAGTTTTGCTGGAGCCTGGCCACTTTGAGGAGACATTTCAGTTCTCTTCACTTAGGTCCGTCATGAGGTCCTACCTGATCTGTTCCTACTTGGCCCTGCAGCCTCATTTCCCATGGTTCCCCCCACTACACGTGTCCTTCTGTCCATTCCATGTGGCCTTTCAGTCTGTCTGCACCACCTGGTTTCTCTAAACCTCTCTGAAATGACTCTTACCACACATCAGGTGATTTTCTGTGCTAGGCTAACGCTTAGCATTTTACATGTTTTTCCTCATTCTAGAATGTACTCGGGGCCTCACCGGACTTGTTCACTGAGCTTGGCAACTTCTAAGCATTCAAGCACGTGAGAAAGAAATAGTTCCTCATTTTCCTCTTTTTTTTTCTGATGGAAGTATGACATACATAGAAGTGCACGAATCCCAAGTCTAGAGCTCAACAAATTTTCACAAAGTAAACACGCTATTCAACGAGCAGCCAAGACAAGAAACAAAGTATTACCAATCCCTTACAAACATATCCTGGTCCAGGCCACCAGTCCAGTCCCCTTTCCTAGTCACTTATCTTCTGCCAAGGGTGACGAATATCCTACTTCAGACACCAAGGATGAGTTTTGCCTGGTCTTTGAACTTCATATACTAAAACCATACTGTATGTGCTGGTTTGTATTGGTTTGTGTTTATGAGACTGATCCATGTTATTATGGCTTGAATCAGTTCATTTGAATGTACCACAATTTTCAAAAGGTATATAAGTCTTGAACACAAACAGCATTTCACAAGGAAATACAAATGGACGGCAAACACATGAAATGATTCAGAACATCGCTCAAAATTGAAAAATCTAAATTGTAACTAGATGTAATTTTTCATTTACCAGATTGGCGAAATTTTAAAAGTTTGATAAAAAGTGTTGCTGAGGGTATGGGGAGATGGGTACAATCACGTATGACTAAAGAGAATAAAAATCAGGAAAATTCTTTGAAAGGGCATTTGGGCAATATCTATTGCAATCCTAAATGCATTTGCCCTTTGACCCAGTAATTCCATTATTAGGAATCTACCTATGGATATCGGCATCACCTGGGAGCTTGTTAGACATGCAGGATATTAGGAATCTACCTATGGATAGCAACTCAAATATTTCAAGACATATGGACCTAGGTGCTCACTACAACATTGCTTTTAATAGCAGAAACCTAGAAAGGATCTCATCATCCACAGGGGATTCTTATCTACTTGCAGAGCTATAAAATTTTTTCTGGTGGTATACACTAAAAATTTAGGATGCCCCTGGGGAACAAACTGAGGGTCAGGGCAGGCGCGAGGGTGGAGAAAGGCTTTAAATTCTCTCCCCCGCTCTCCCCCTCCTTCCCTTCCTTCTTACCCGTTCTCCCCGCTTCTCTCTTTTTCTCTCAATGTCTCACTCTTGCCCTTTCTCTCTCTCTCTGCCTCTCGGCCACAGAGTGAAGATACAGCAAGAAGGTGGTCATCTGCAAGCCAGAAAGAGGACCCTCACCAGACACTGAATGTGTTAGCACTTTCACCTCGGACGTCCCAGTTTCCAGAACGGTGAGAAATAAACATTTGTTGTTGAAGCCACCTAATTTATGGCATTTTGTTATAGCAGCCTGAGCTAGGATACTCAAAACTGTTTCTTGCATCTGCCCACTCTTCTCCTTTCTCAGTGCAGACTCTCCCTATTTGTGGCCTGGTTCTTTAAAGCCTCTCTGTATAAATCGCTTGGGCATATTTTCCCAAGATTCAGCAGGGTGTGACTTATCATGGCCTCAGCCAATGAACAGGTAAGCGTTCCGAAAACAAGCATTTCGAAAACAAGCATTCCGAAAACAAGAATTCCGAAAACAATGACTCCTGGTAGTTCATGAACCCAGGCCCTGGCAGGTGATAGGTATGTTGTGACTGTTTATAAGAATTATATGAATTTTTGAGGATTATTGATATAACTTAGAAAGACTGCGTATTTAAAAATGCATAAATCCAAGTAGATGCAACCTAAAAAAACCTATATAATCTAAAACGTTTGAATTAAAATGCAGCTTAGAATTTCTGCAACATGTAACTATTGTTATGTATGTGATCTACTTTAATTTTAATACAATGCATGAAGGTATTTCTTAAGAATAGGATGTTTTGAGCATCTATTTATTTAAATAACTAGAAGTGTTTTTGAGCATTTAGTTTCTTAAAATAGTGTTTAAGTAACTAGTGTTTTAGTTCTTAGTGTTTTAAGAAACTTAAAAATAGCTGAACCCTGGTAAAAACTCTGAGAAACTCCAGAAGAAATGAAGTATTAGTGAGATCGAGTGGATCGTAAGACAGAAATGAAACTAAGATGAAGGAGGGTGGGCAGAGTGAGCAAGAGAGATGATGTCGGCAGAAGTGGTGGCCACGGCAGTCGACAGGCTGGATCACTGTGGAAGACGACACTGCGTCTCAGCTCAGCTGGGCAGGTGCGACTGCTGTCCCCACCCCCACACCTCGCTATCCCTTCTGCTACACATTTGCTTCTTCTTACCTTCAGAAGAAGCTGTTTTCTTTCTCTTTAGCCTATTTGACATCCACAGACAAAATCCCAGGGACAGAAATTCGACCTACTCTGCATTTTGCTTTCTAAAGCCTGTAAGTAGGTGTGGACAACTATGTTTTACTCTCTGAACTCACTGTCCTCAGTATTGCACCTGGAAATGAGACCATCACTTGTACCTATAGTGAAATTCGTAATGTATAAATGAATGAATAAAGCAAGCCTTGATTTAAAAAGAAGAAGCTATTCAGATCTGCTCAACCAGGATAATGTAGATCCTAACAGGTCTTTGTTTCTGGTCTCCTGCTCTCATCCAGCCTGTTGGCAGAAGGACCTTCCCTAAAGCTTTGCTACTCAAAGTGGGGTCCACGGGCCAGGGGCGGTGGCATCACCTGGGAGCTTGTTAGACATGCAGGATATTGGGTCTTGCTCCAGAACGAGTGATCCAGAATGTGCATTTTAACAAGACCCCAGGTGATTCGGTGCACATGACAGTTTAGGAAACACTGTGAAACACGAATCTGACCATTCCTTTCCTATGCTATGAAACCTTCGAAGGCTGCCCCTGCCTCTGAAACAGAGCCCAGGCTCTTAGCCTGACACTTAATGACTTCAATGATCCAATAGCCATTGACCTTTCTACCTGACACCCCAACTTTCCTCCTGGTATCCCCCTACACTCCAGCCACACGGAAGCTTCATGGCATCCCTGACCTGCCCTCTGCACCTTTGCTTAGGTGGCTAATTCCTCCATGATCATCATTCCTTTATGTATCCAGATGATTAACTTGAAGAGTCAGCTCTACTTCCACCTTCTCCTTGAAGCCTACCCGATGAAACCAGCCAGAAATAATCTCTCCAGTGTCCTGATCCCCAGCTCACAGGCTGTGTCTGCACCTCCAAGGAACTTAGTACATTTTATTCTTTCATCCTTAAATTGTTACTTACGTATAGTTGGCTTATAAAAAAATACCTGAAGTATAAAATCTTACTTGATTAATTTTTTTAACTTTGCCAATGTTCTATAGTGAGGGCTCAATAAATAGCTTATTAAATGTTTGACTCTCTGGATGAATACATGAATGCATGAAGAAATGAATATATCAGTACATACATTTAAATACCATGCATTTAACAAATGAAAGCAATCCTTGAATTTATGGTATTTGTTTTAGGTTGTATTTAGCTTGTTAACTTAAAAGTCCTTAAAATGGCACTTTTAGGAAAAAAAAAGAGATTTCTCACTTGCACAAATATTTAGCTGCATCTGAAGTAGCTCGGGGAAGCAATCACATACTTTTCATACTAACAAATGGAAATTTTTATAGTGGTTGTACAGGGGACATGGGAAACACTGAATCAAAATGAGCAAGTTTCCAGCATAGCACGGGAAGCTTTATTTAAAGGGAGTAAATGCTGGTCTTTTCTGCAGCTCAATTTTTCATCAACGTGAGATGAATAAACTCCTTCTGGAAATTACTTCTTCCAGGACACTTAACAGTATATTCTGGTGCCCTTGAAAAATTAATCAACCTTACTAGCAACAACTTAAGCCCTAGACCATTTGTAGTGTTTTCACTGTAGGTCAGGTTAATCTCTACCCTAATTTACATCTAAGTGAGGGTGTGGTCTAAATGACACTGGGGACTTTGGTTGCTGGTATTTTGCCTCGTGCCATTTCTTTAGGTGACATTCTGCTCATGTCCACATGTGAATCTTTTTTTTTTAAATGGCAGGCCTCCGAGATTAGCAGGGTAAACTTTTAAACTTTCCTTTTTGAGTGTGGAAGGAAAGCAACATGGCTGTCACAGTTAGAGGCCAAAATACAGTTGATGAACAAGGCTGCAATTCTACTGTTTGGTTCTATCAGGTGTTTTTTTGTTTGTTTGTTTGTTTTAGAAATGCTAGCTTTTCAGAGCCTCGGGACCATAAAGATATCATGGCCAGGCCCCAGGACGAGAACATGGGTCAAGAGCAGGATTTACCAATCAGCTTCCCCCTTTGTTTATCCAAAAGCTATCTATAATGTATGTTCAAGTCATCATCAGGAGACAAAGAAAAGTTACTGAAAATGCCACAACTGGCGACTATAACTAGGACCTCTGGCTACTTGCAGTGGGGACAAAATCTTCTTTTAATTCTGTGTTTCTGGAACATTAACTCTTAAGCTGTGGGAATTTTATTTTTTCTTTGAGAACAGACACATAATATTCGCCATTCCCATAAAAGAAAGATTTCTGAAATAGCCCAGAGTAGGAAAATATTATTATGAATAATAGTAATTATTCTGTGCTGTTTTAGCAAACAGAATTAGTATCATTACTACTTATTATTAATAACAATACGCATATTAATAACGATGAGGCAATGAATTGATACAAATGCATTCGGACACAAACAGTGTAGAAAGAAAAATATTTTCTCTGAAAGATGAAGAAACAGGAGCTCTTTGAAGGAAAGATGACTGGTTCCCTAAAAATGTGTCACACACACACACACACACCCCACTGGCCCAAAGGGGACATTTGTCTTCTTTTGTTAACTGGTCTCTGATGGGCTTTGTCCTCCGGAGAACGAGCCACTTTCGTGTTGGAATTAATCAGAGATGCCGCAGTGATGAGGCCATCCCAGACGCTGACAGGCGCTGCACAAACGCTTCCTTCTTCCCACCCGCGCTGGGGAAGGACGGGGTTGGAACAATGAGAGCTAATGATGGAACTCTAGAAGCTATCATTTTGAATCAGGCCATTACTTATGCCACTCTTGTGAAAATCAAGCCAGGCTCATGCTCCATTTCAGTTTAGCAGGCCTGGGCCCAGCCGGGGGCTCAGCGAGCCCAAAGCAGATAGCGGGCTTCGGATCTCCGTGTGGACACTCCGGCCACTGGCATGGGATGACCACCAGCCGAGACATGTTCCAGACTACACAGTGGACGATGGTGTGTTGCAGGCCGGCCTTGCAAACAGCCACATGCTGCTGGCTGGAAAGACCCTGCATGGCCTGCTAGCCAGTGTGAGCCCCGCTCAAGTCAGGGGTTTGCTCCGGGAATTCTCCCCGACACGTGCTTGGGAAACCTCTCTGTTGAAATTCCAGACCTGTCCTGACATCTATTCTTACCATTCCATGCACTTTGATGAGCGATTTGCACAGGCTTCAAAATACAGCTGTCCAGAGGCATGAGTGAGCATGCAGAGCCCAGCTCAGATTAACAGACCCACCCATGTGACCCAAAGACACATGATAAATAATACATAGCTGTTGCCTTAAGTTCTCAAGTTCGAGGTGGTTTGTTACACAACACTACTAATTGATTCAGCTGGTTAGTACGGTTTGATAAAGGCACAGTTCTCATGTCAGATAATGATAGGCTTAGGAAGGCAGGCTAGGGCAGGTCACAGAATTTTGATTTTAAGTGGAAGACAATTGGAAGTCGCTCAAAAGTTTTGAGCAGGGTATAAACAGGGCGGAAAGCGGTGTTCTAGAAGCTTCGTCTTATAGCGGTGGGATGAAGATGGGAATGAAGAAAGAAGAGTCTGAGAGCAGAGAAACTGGATGGGAGCCCGGCCAAGAAGGTGAAGTGGGCCCGGATCACGGCCGGTGGTAGGAGCGGAGGTACAAGAAACCTTGAGGAAAAGCCCGGATGTGGATGGGGAAGGAAACTTGACAGGGGTCGATGACGACTCTACAGTTTCAAGCCTGGGTAGCTGAGAGGGTGACAAAAAAAGAGAGGAAGCATTAAGAGTTGGTGATGTCATACTTGAGACGTCCATAAAATATTCAGGGGGGGAAGTTTGAGCTTTGGGAAATGCGAGACTAAACTCTGCAGATGGTCCCAGTGGGGGGAAGATATTTTGAGAATATTTTCATAGAAGTGATAGTTAAAGACATGACCCTGAGCAAGAGAAGGTGAAGAAGGAAGATAGATGTCCGAAGAAAGAACCTCCATACCCACATGCTGGGTGTATGAGTCATCAACTGCTGTGTAACAAATCACCTCAAAACTTCGCAGCTTGAGACCCAGGAGCCTGGGAGCAGTTTATCTGGGTGGTTCTGGCTGATGGTCTCTCATAAGGTTGTATTCAAAACGTTGACCAAGGCTGTTGTCATCTGAAGGTATGACTAGGGCTGGAGAATCTGTTTCCAAGATGGCCCCTCACATGGCCCCTCACATGGCTGATGACTGGAGGCCTCGCTCAATTCCACAGTACACGTAAGTAGGGCTTCTTGAGTATCCTCATGACATGGCAGCCGGCTTCCTCCGGAGTGAACCATCCATGACAGAGAGAGCAAGGCCAATGCCACGTTTTCTATGACCTAGCCTGAGAAGTCACATGCCATCCCTTTTGCTGTATTCGCTAAGTCACAGAGACCAACCCTGACACAGCGTGGGAGAAGACCCCATAAGGGCATGGATGCCAGGAGGCGGGCCACTTGGGGCCATTTTGGAAGCTGGCAACCACACTGGGGGCGGAGGAAGAAGACGAGCCAAACTTAGAAAGACAGGAAGGATAGTTTAGTTGGGGCAACAAGACTGCCGCGGGGGAAGAGACCTGGCTGTCATGTCACACCTGTTGGCTCATCTGGCACCCTACATGGGTCTTTGATCCCCTTCAGAACATCCTGCATCCTGAAAGTGTGCCCGATAGAGGGGAAGCTTTTTCTCCATGCAGCTGATACCCAGGCCATTAACCACGTGCCAGGCAATGTGCCAAGATTTCTCTGAGGCTGGCACCATCACTTATAGGTAGGGAAACCGACGCTAAAGTCACTAGCCCAAGTTCTCATAGTCAATACAACACGGGGCCGGAATATGAATCCAAATTGTTCGACAACTGAGTCACTCTTTAGCTCTGTGCCACCGGGCAGAGTGCAAGGGCCCTGGTTCTTCTGCCAGAAGCTCCAAGCAAGATGAACCCACGTAAGAAACACGAGGAGAGGCCCCAGAGTGCCACAGACGCTGCGAGGAGGGGAAGGGACTGACGCTCAGTGAGCCCCTCCTCTGTGCCAGGCACAGCCCAGGCGAAGACAGAGAAATTGAGGTACACTTACCGTCCTTGGGGTTCACTTTGACCTCAGCGGGCTGCTCGACGAACTTCAGCAGTGGGGACCTCGACCTCTGTATGGCGGGA
>NW_006441953.1:18838065-18843304 GCF_000325575.1 Pteropus alecto | reverse complement strand
GTCGCTGAACAGGATGGTGTCCTTGCCCCCTGTCATGGAAAGGGGAAAATAAACATAGTAGGTCCTCAGTGGAGTCATGGCTACATTCACCCCGACAGAATGGACTGTGAACAAAGCGCCTCCTTCAGTCGTAGCTAATACCACAGGAGGGAAATGGCCAGCGGGCCCTTTCTGTAGTGTGAGAACAGGGCAGTGAGGTCCAGGGCCAGCTGTCTATGGGTCCCGAGAATCTGCTCAGGACGTGGCTGCCCTCAAAGGCCACCATTAAGGGGCAGCCTGTATGTCAGCCAAAAACCGAGTGGCATTGATCAACGTGAGACCATAACAACGATAACAATAGAACAGCAGAGTGCCTGGGAGCGCAGGCTTCGGAGCCACACTGTGGTGTTTATGCGCTGGATGCGGTCACTTGCTCGCTGAGTGACTCTGGGTAAGCCACTTAACTTCTCTGAGCCTCGGGGCCGCCATCGGTAAAAGGAGGACAAATAACCCACAGCACTGGGTGGTTTTGATTAACCGATTCACGTCAAGTGCTTAGGCGTTTAGGCAGCACTCAATAAATGTCACTTATTGAAATTATTACTTTACAAGGCACCTTCCATAGCGCTGCCATATGTACTATATCTAATTTAATTCGATTTGGTCATTAAGATTGAATAATGACTCTGTCATAAGTCAGGTAGTACCAGGTCCCCCAAATTATCACAGCCAAACTTTCCTTCAGAACATATAGTCCCAGACCAGCCAAACCCTTTTATCTATTTGTGTGAACTCCCTAACTCGATTGAGAAAATTTATTTGAGGAGGAGGAAAGGAAAACCATTGCAACCCTATTTTTAAGGCCATTTTAAGGCGAATGACGAAGGTGAGGAGCAGCGAAGTTTGGCTTTGAAACATAAGCACGATGAACACAGACACACGGAAGAGGAACACCTGGACGGAGGGGCCGCTGCCACGGTAGCTCAGAGCCCCGCAGGCGGGGCTGGCTCCTGAGCTTTGCTCCACGAGGCCCTGGGACTCTCTGCTCCGAACTCGAAAGCCCCATGCGCCAAGACCCAGCCTACGCTCCAGCCTTAGCCATCTGACTTTGTGCAAAACCCTTTCTAAAGCCAAGTCACTAAATGTCTTTGGGGCTCAAGTCAGAGGCTCTAAAGTTCTACCATCTGAAGTTTCAGGTTTGATGGAGCACAGAGTGGTATTTGCGTGATGATGCCCACTCCTTCTTTAGAGAACCGGGTGGACCGTGGCCTCTACCCTCACTTTGTCTGTAACGCTGTCTTCCCATCAGGCTACGTCTTACTAACCTGATTTCCAAAACTGTAACAGAGCGTCTGCACATGGTTGGTGCTTAATAAATATCTCATAAATGTCTGAACGAATGGCTGATGCGTTCGCGGGAATCCTGATGTGTTGCCAGGCCAGGGTGCTTGCTGCTGCCCCAGGCAGATGGAGTGTGTTATTAGCAGCCATAGCCCTCTGGCTTCTCTGCTATCTGAGGGTCATCCCAGGGAACTGGGAATCTGATAGGAGCTGACCCTAAAGTTTTCCACCAGCATAGCTACTGTCTCAGGTGGGAAAAATCCAGAAATCTTCAGTGCCACAGTCCAGAGAGGTTTTCCAAAGAGAACTATTGGGATAGTTCTAAGAGACCCTCCAAATGAAGTCAACACCGGCAGGTCTCCCTTTGTGCTGTAAAGATACAATCCAGAAACAGCTCAAAGACTTAATGGTTCCCATGAACCCACAGCAGACGCCTCGGGGTGAACTTCTTGCGTTTCTCTTGTTTCTCTCTGCCAAGGCCACAATTACTGCCCTCAGGTAGGGGATAGGTCTGCATTTCTTGACCCTCTTTCTCTAGCAGGTAGGCTGGCAGCTCTCTAGCCTTAAGGGGAAAGTAAGAGATACACTTTGTCCCTCTGTGTCCCAACCAGCCTTCCAAATCCCCTCTGCCCTGGTGGCCAAACAATCAGAATCATGGACAGAGTTGGGAACTGCCTGAGAACCTCACCCCCTTTCTGTCATGAAGAATTCTCTAGGACGAAATATTTTATGACTCCCTCCCAATGCAGGGCAACATCCACTTCACCATAGCTCCTCAAAAATGCTGCTACCAGCAACATTAAGCCTCTCCAAGAAGCTGAGCGATGAGTGTATAGAGAAAGGAAACAGAAGCCACCACTCACCCACGTGCAATCGAGGTGGGGACTGGAGAGAAGACAAATAAATACCTCCCAAAATGTCTGCCTGGAGAGACCATTTCCTACTCTTAAGGCAAAATGCCAAGATTTGGTTATTCTTGCAAAACATTTGAAGGATTCAAATGTTTTAGAAAGTGCCCAGTTCTATGGTTTCTAACTCAGTCCAGATTCCGCCCATATTGCTCTAATCTAATCTAATGGCCTGCTGGTTCATAGTTTCACTTTGGATTGTAGGACCGGAGGATGAGGAGCAAGGGTGAGCAGCAAGGGTGATCCACCGACTAGAGTCAAACCACAACTAGCGTGCGAGGTCACATGGGCCCTCCCATTCAACTGGTGTTGGAATTTTTTGGAAGCCCTCCTCATTCTTTATAGCACAGTATCTCCCATCCCTCTCCAAAATGTACCACTGCTTTCAAATACATTTTCCTCCTCCGGCTGGAGTGGAGAAGAGAGAATTAAAACGAAAAGCTCAAAGAGCCAAGCTCTGCTCTTGCCAGATTTGTTCTGGTTTTTATTATTTCTTTTTAGAGCATGAGTATACCCAAGGCACCTCCCTGCAGAGCCCCCAAGCACAGAGCCCAGCGAAGAGCCGAGCGAACGCGGCTGACAGGTAGGGGCTGGAGAAGGTGGGTCATTCCTTCCCGCGGGGTGTGGTCAGTTGGCCTACCCTCTGGCTTCCTCGAGAGCCCCATACCTTTTCTATCTCTCAGGGACCAGATAAACAGTTTGGAATATGCTTTGCAATTCAGATGATTTCTCCACGCAGGCTGTGACATCTGTCAAACTTGTCTACTTCCTAGCAAGATCACAAATTTGCCCCGACTCTATCAAACAACATCAAGAGCTATATGCTGTTGGCCGAGAGAGTGAGGGAAGGAGAAAAGAGTCCAAGAAAAACCACAGCACACTCAAAGCCCAGCAATAACTCTGCCTTGGAGTAATGAGGAGCTGGCTTCTTCACCACTGTCCTTTCGAATCTCAGAAGACATTGTTCTGGCTTCTGAATTCCTCTTCTCTAACCCATCTTGCTTTGGGAACCTATCCTCAGCTGATCTGATCTACCCAATTCTGCTCTTTTCTGAATTTTAGCTCCCCCTTACAGGTGAAGCAGTGAAATGACGATCTGAACCCCTGGGTTGTAATATCAGCCTCTGCAGCCTCAGTCTAAATTGGGCTTCTGTCACTAAAATGAGGAGATCGGACTGGATCAGGAAAGGGGAAAATGTTTTCTCTGACGCGTCAAGTCAGACAATTCAAGAAGTGGCTTCCTGGCAAGCCACAGTGGAAGACCGTTCGAGGGCCACATGTGAAATTTGGCAAGAAGAGCAATGTGATTGATTAGCAATGTCTGCCACGGTCATGGGAATGGGTGTTGTGTAATTAATATATATCAGGTGTTTGCCGTCCCGGAGAATGGGAATGGGTGTTGTGTAATTAATACATATCAGGTGTTTGCTTTCAACCGTCCTTCTGGGTCCAGCACTCTATAACACCTCACACGCTAACATCGTCATCACTCAGCACTTAATTACGTGCCGTTCCCTGCTTTCCTCTCGCTGTTTGATGTATATTCATCTTGTTCTCCTGATGGGACAATGGGCTCTTGGAAAAGGTGAGGGGCTTGTCTACAATGCCTAGTACAGAACTAAATTCACAAAGTTGATGCTCAAAAAGGTACCAACATATTGATGGACTGATTTATTGGAGGAGACACTGATGCTTTCAAGATGATGGTAAATAAGAGAGAGCTGGCAATTCCCTGAAACCACTGAGACTCAGCTCCCTCCTGTTGGCTGAAACACTATGATTTGCTCCTACTTGGGGAGAGAAAGAGGAAGAGGGAAAAGTGGAAAAGGAAGAGGATGAACAGGAGGAGGAGGAGGAAAAGAACATACTGTCTCTTGTTCCGCTATCCGGTAGGTTAAATGGAGCCATAAAACAATGAGCAGACAGAAGGGGCTTGTCTGATTTACACCAGGAGAGGTCCATCCCCCTTGTTCTACCAGGGTTTGACAATGATCACAAGGCCATGCTTCATTGTGACATCCTTCACTGCACCCGGGAAATGCTATTCTGTTACATAAACTGTATCCCATCCGGGAAATTGCCACTCAATTTCCTGTCCTCCCACTTTGCATCAATGTGGAGGCTGGAGATTAAAACAAACATAGCCATGGTGTAAAATCCATTCAACCGAGCCCCTCAAAGCTAATTTTACCATTTAATATTTGCTTTGTACTAATTGAATTCTCCATTTCAATTGTTCTAATCAGGAAAGTGCAAGGATACATAGAGAATGCATTTCTATTTATTTACATGCAGGGATGATATTAATACACTGTTGATATAAGCCACAAACACAGATATTTCAAATAGAACATACTCCCAAATCCTACTGAAACATTGTAGCTCAGGCCTTCAGGCAGCAAAAGGAAGAAGAAAAAAAAAACAATTGTTATTGCATAATAGCCATTCTGACCTAGACCAAACAACACCAGAGCAAGAAAATTCTCAACATTCGTTCAGTTATTCAACTTCCAGCTTTTTATATAAGTTGTAGAAATAAAACATTGTGAAATTTCACTAAGTCATTGGAGAGGGAGAAAAAACAGTACATGCACAGAAATAGCAATCTGACTGCACAAATAAACGATAAATTTGCCCGAATGTGTTGAAATTCAATGCAATAAAAGGAAGGCCTTCAAAGAAGATAAGGTTTTAACCGCATCAAAAGGTTCTCGTGCAAAATGGATCATTCAAATCCCCAGGAGGGCACTCGCCACTAATTAGTTCTGTTAGGTCTTTTGACAGCAAGTTCAAGGAATCTCTGCTAAAAATTCTAATTTATGAAATACACTTTCAGGCAACCTAAGGCGGCGATTCCGATTTACATTAAGAAAATGTGTTGCGGTCCACGTCCCTGTGACAATTTTCATTTCTCAAAAATTACAGGGAAGCAACTGATACGAATCAGGGGTAGAGGAAACTGGTTTATGCAGAAAGGTTAAGTAACTAAAAATATATGTACGACGTTGCTT
>NW_006441953.1:18836168-18838035 GCF_000325575.1 Pteropus alecto | reverse complement strand
GAACTTCTACTTTCTGGAGACTGTAAAGAAAGAGGGAATACTTCACGGTGGTCTTGTGAAGTGGGTGTCTGACCGACAAACAAGATAAATATAGCTAATTAAAGGGAAACATCAGTGTGTCCCCACACCTGTACACAATTGTGAAAAAAACTCTCCACAGGAAACTTTGATTTTCAAGCTACATAAAAAAAAAAAAAAAGTAGGGATGGGGGAAGAGAGGAGAAAGAGGTTGTAAAGTGCATTTGTTTTTTCTTATTTTTATTTTTAGGATGGACAATTAAATTGAACAAATCTTTATATATTCTTACATTCATTTTTAGAACTGATAATTAAATGGAACAAATCTTTATAAGATACCTATATGTAACAAAAATGAAATAATTTACTATATTTACAAAATTTTTAAAAAACATGTTTCAGAATTTAGTTTAGCAAAACATTCATTTTTAGAACTGATAGTTAAATGGAACAAATCTTTATAAGATACCTATATGTAACAAAAATGAAATAATTTACTATATTTACAAAATTTTTAAAAAAACAATTTCAGAATTTAGTTTAGCAAAACTTCATAGTTACGTAGATGATAATCTGCACATTTACTGTATTTTTTCTGATTTCCTCCCAAAATGACAGTTTCTAAGTTTAAAACACTTGTAGATTTCTCGGCAACAATCTTCCAAAAAAAGAACATTGAAGAGGTAGAATATTTGCAAATTATGTGAGCGCTTCTTTAAAAAAAAAAATAAAAAAGGAAAACAATTTTCATGAAATTCTGCTTACCTGGAAGACTCCACAAACCAGAAACTTCCAGGGTTCTTAATTTTTTCTCTAGTTCAGCCACCCGATTCCCTAGGATTCTGGAAAAGGGGAGAAAATGGGAGCAGACGGATTAATGAGAAACCCACTAGTGCCCTCGTAGAGAGAAAATGTTTTGAGATTTAAGATATACACTAAAAACGGAGTCTGTGTATGTATGTGTGTGTGTGTGTGTGTGTGTGTGTGTGTGTGCGTGTGTGTGTGTGTGTGAAGCATATATAAAACACATATACTCTATCAAAAATACATATGAAAATATATAGTGAACAATTTTTTAAAAAACTAAATGTTTTTCAAGTGAGTCCTCTCCCACAAAAGTAGACCCCCTGGGAAACTAAACAATTACTCCACCATTATCCAAATGTCTTACAGAATTTCTATTTGGGAATTGCTAAAATTGACAATTAATTTTGAATATCCTTAGTAGTATCACATCTTGATTCCTCGAGGGTGGATCTGAGTTTTGGAAACAACCAGTTCAACAAATAAGGTAAGTGAACATACCTGGTAATGTTCCTACAAGTCAATAAAATAATAAAATCTGCCTTCTTAGACCTAGCCTGTATCTTTTTGATGTCTAATTCTTGCTTGATATCTAGCATAATGCCTGGTAGATGATCAAAAATGTATTTGATTAAATAAATGCTTTTCTCTTCTCATGTATGGTAATTATCAATGGAGAGAATTTTTAAAAAGAGACATTTCAAAAGAACTCTCAGTAATTGCAAAATCACTAGAATAATGATACATACTGCTTTCCAAGTTGACCATTCTGACTCATTGATATATATGTTCCGGAACGATTTATTTGAAAAGATTATACTGTTAACCTGAGTCGACCTTTGTCAATCTGCATGCAAAGACAGAAGTGTGGGCATATACTTCCTCTCCTTTATTCTACGCAAAATTAAATATATAGGGAAATGATTTGATAATCATCTAAAATTTCAATCATTTTCCATTGGCCTAGAAATTGAAAAACCAGTCTTTATATTATTTGGGAGATTTTCTTGGCACTGCTGTGCTAAAATGATACGGAAATTATCCT
>NW_006441953.1:18823192-18836142 GCF_000325575.1 Pteropus alecto | reverse complement strand
GCAGGAAAAATCAGAACACTGAATTGTTCTCCTGGCTCTTTTTATATTCCAGAGATATCTGCACACACCCACATATATGCAGAGACATGAATATGTATATATCTGCACATATATATATATATGGCTTTGAATTCATCCGAATTTTACCTGAATTGACTTGCAGCATCTTAATTAATATTCCCTCTGAGTGCACAAGAAACTCTTTGACATTATTGTATGTGGATTTCTTCTTCTAGGTACTTAAAGCTTTTCTTTGCTTCTTTTCCTTAAGTCTTAAATTCTGCATAGTCTTTATCAATTACTTTCAATTTTCACTCCATTTGTTGGGTCCGTTCTGCTTTCATGTCTCTGACCCTTCAATAAACACCATTCTTCGTAATCTCGCTTTCAATATTTTGCTCAGACCTTCGGATCCAAGCTCCCTTTTCACCAGCTGATGGGGTTGAGATGCAATCACAGCTGTGTTCACGTTGACGCCTGTTTTTCTGTTTTTTTGGTTTTTTTTTTTTTAACAAGATCAAGATCATCTGTACGTGGCTGCCTCTCGGAAACAAAAGATAAGGCTTAACTCTTCCGTGGACGCTGAAGGATGGCGTCAGCGCAACATTAGAAGGCGTGGCGTAGAGACATTTGGTTGTATTTTTTCTGATGTTTCCTGATAACACAGCCAGGTCTCCCAGAAATGGAGCGACCTGAATTTGCTGGTGTCCCCAACAATCTACTTTCAGAGGCCCTGCCTAAGTTTGTCAGTGGTGACTGCTTTCTTCTTTGGCCTGACACAGGCATCTGATGCAGGGCTGCAGGCAGTAAAATGGACCCAGAAGGAGTCGTGGTCATAGTGATAGTATCAGTAACAATAGTGACTACACTACCGTTAACACGAACAGCAAAACCAATCTTGCCCGAGTCCTGGAGATGAGTCAGAATCCATGTTGAACACCTAGAGGACTTGCAGTATCTCATTAGGCCTGACAAAAACCCTGCAGTGTATGTTATATTATTATCCTCCTTTTGAACATGTGGACCCTAAGGAACAGAGAGGTTAGGCAACTTGCCCAAGGACACATAGTCCGTCTCAAAGCTCTGTCTCTTCCCAACGCCCAGGGCTCTCGCCCGCCATACTCTATACCTCCCACCAGGAAACAGAAGCATGGCAGTTAGTCAACTTGACCAAAACCACATGTGGGGCTCGGCTGGTGATGAGTCTGGATTTGAACCTAAGCCTCGGTTTGCCTCCAAAGTGCATACTCTTAACCCATACCCAGTAGTGGCACTGTCAAATGAGCTTTCTCATGCAAGGAGCGAATTCTCGTTAAAAACTGTGCATATTGAAATATAGATGTAGCCACAGTTGACTTGCAAAATGTAACCCAAGAAGTTTCAGATGACAAAGAGGCTTCACACTAAAAGAACACAGAAGGCGGTCCACCGAACGCAATGTGATGCAGCCCAGCAAGAGAGGAGGGCTGCGTGAGTCTTAATAGCTGGCAGTTCCCACAGGTAGTAGTAGTAGTAGTAGGAACAGGATCCATTCAATTTAGTTTGACTAATTCAACAGAATTATGGAGGCTGTAAGGGATGATGAAGAGAAGCAGACCCTGCACCTCTATTTGAGGGACCAAAAATCTGATGGGAGATGGACAGACAGATCCACACCCACAGACACACACACGCAGAGTGCCGGTGGAAGGCTTTCACGACAGGTGACATTCACCAATCACTTGTTTTGTATCGGACGTTACATAGTTACTCCCTCGCTTAGTCTCTTGCCACAACCAATGAGGCAGCTCTTATTATCCTCATTCTGTAGATGAGGGAACTGAGACCAGAGAGGTCAACTAACTAGCCCAGGGCGACACACGTAGTAAGTGGAGGGGCCAGAATCAAAACCCGGGCCTGGAAATACAGAAATACCTCAGTAGAACTATAGAGCAGAAGCGAAGATTAAATGAAAGATGAATCCAGAGAGGCTCATAATGATCTTGTTGCCATATTGAGAACGTCGAGACTTATACACTGGCAATGGGGAGATACTGACGTATGTTAAGCAGAGACGCGGCATAAGTGAAGTTTAGAGAAAGTATTCTTGATGGAGAGTTGAGAAGGCACTGGAAGGAATATGAGTAGCAGTGGAAAGACCAGGAAGAAGGGCATCAGCGTCCTGGCTGATGACGACGGTGGCCCAAACCAAGACAGCGGAGAAGTGGAGAAGCCAAAGGAACGGAGCCACAGTGAGGAGGGGGGTGAGCGGTCTGAGGTGTCTAAAGGGTGTCCGTCTGGACACACGGGAGAAGAGAAAGAGCTGGGAGTGCAAAGATGAGCGTGCCGGTTGGGGGCGCGAATCTACTTGCCGACAGAGCAGGAGGAGTCAGAAGAACTGGGAGCTAGAGAGCCTCCTGTGATCGGCAGAAAGCTGTGAGGAGCACAGCGGAGACGAAGGACGGGGGGAGGCAGGGCGGTGCGGGCCTCGGAAGCCGAGGGGGGAGAGGGTTCCAGGAGGGACGAGGCAGTCAGTGTTATCTTCTTCCAGAAGCGGTCGCACTTCTAGATGAAAGTTTGGAGGAGGCTTCTTAGAAGACACGCCTGACTCTTGAGAGGGAGGTTTCCAGACGGCGGAGGCGGTGAAATCCAGAATCCAAGTGACACGGTAGAGACAAGGAGAGACTACGAGAAAGTCTAGGCAGCGAATACAGATGGCTCTTCAAGTAGCTGAGCAGGGACTAGGAGGAGACAGGGCAGTAGCTTGAGGCATACACAGGCTCGAGAGAGGATTTTTTTTGTAGGACAGGGGAGATTTTAAATAAAAATAACAATTTTTATTTAGCTCCAGTTTGTTTTAAGATAGGGGAGAGTTCAGCACATGTCCACCTAGTAGTCTAGGAAGATCCTGAAGACGTCAGGCCCCTAGATGGACTTGCGGTAGCAGTTTCTGGTAACATCACGTTAGGGGATCTGCAAAGACGGAACTGACTCAGGAACTGGCCACCGCTGTGACTGTCCTTGCTTCTTGGACAACACAGGGAGCAGGACATCCTGAGTGAGGGTCCCTATGACAGCCAGGGCCTGACGAGGACGCAGGAGGCTGTGGCTCTGCAAAGACCTGGAGATGACCCCGCCCCCACTTCCACCCCAGTGGCCTTCTTTTGAATCTGCTCTGATCCCTGACAGCTCCTGCTGCTCCTAAGATCTTGAACTTCCAAGCTATTTACCATTGGACAGGGAAGGGGAAGAGGAGTGAACAGTGTCAGGCGTAGCAGGAAGGGCAGCGGAAGGCCAGTATGCCCTCGTAAATTCACCATCGCTGCCACCGCCCCATCACTGGCAAAGTGACGGTTTGTAGGGAGAGACTGGAGAACTAAATGTGGTATTCAGTGAAACAGTACTTTAACATCTGCCTCTTCTATTAATGCTTTGCCATCTGTTTATAAGACGAGTGAACCTCATCTCTTCTTTAGCAATAATCAGACAACTGCCAACTCTTTGGAAAAAGTACCTCAAGCAAAATGCCTATTAATTGAACATCCTCTCAAAATGTAAAGTCCTAGGTTTCTTCATCAGTTCTTCAAGATGGCTCCCACTGAACCCTCTCGAGGGGTGGGCAGTGGAAAACACTTACAGAACAGAATGCCTTTATTCCTACTTATCGTGCTCCACCAAAACAAAGCTATTTTATTATTTTAGTTACGAAAGGCTAAATCATGGGGGATAACAGCAAGCAGACAAAATTCACATTCTATTTTTAGCCCCCATTCTATTTGTTGTATAATTAGTTTCTTTACACGCTCCCAAATAAAACATTTATTGAAAGTATGAAACCTAAGACCCTCTGAGCATTAAAAATGGCACATGAGGTATGTTATGTGTGGATATGAGGCAATCTTCAAGATCTATTGTTACTGAGAAGGTACAGAACAGTGGGAAAAAAACTTTTTTCAGTATTCTAGCTACTATTTGTAAAAAAAAAAACAACCAAAAAACAAAAAACAGAATACCTATATCTATTTAAGTACATACGAGTATTCATGTGGGCCTATGTGTATTATGCATTTGCTTATAACATGCAGCCTTGGGGAGGGTCCACAGGAAATAAGGCACAGGGCTTTCTTCCAGGAAGGGGACTTGGGTGACTGAGAAATAGCAGCAATTTGGAGACACAGTAAGACCTAACTTAATATCCTCAATAAAATCTTTGACTTTAAGTGAAACAACGTATAATGACACCAATTTTACCACAGGCTAATTGATATACAGAAGAGTTAAGTTGTTATGCAACTCATCAACATTATAATGAAACGCGGTTGAACGAAATGATGTTACTCAAGGATTTACTGTGTATTGTTGTTTAACCTTTTAAAATTTGAATTACGAGATGGTTCAAAATTATTACATAATAGTTAAAATGAAAAGGTGCGTTAAAGCAAAAATAAACCTGGCAAGACGAAAATGTTGGTCTTTCTTAAAAGAGAGGAGAGCCCATGGCAGTTAGGAGCACGTATGGTTGCAGTGAGAAATGTTAGGGGTGCATTAGGAAATCAGCCTGTCAGAGAGGCAGAACTTTCAGGAGAATAGCAATGTGGGTCCATGTTTGGCAGACAGTGGGGACTCAGCTCAGCTTTTGACATGATCAGAACCTTGGCAGGCAAGTGGGTGTGGGAGGCAGTCGGGGAGGCAGGGCTGGGGTCTGAGGCTGGAGGGTTGATGGTAGTTTTCCCAAGGAGGAGGTGATGGTCTGGTGGGGAGAAAGCAGAGCAGGCAGGTAGGAGATGTTCACTGAAGGTCCACGGTTAACGCTCGGGAAATATATGCTGGATAAATGAATGCACAAAAATCGTAAAGCTTAACGACCATTTAGATGTGTGTGTTAACAGAAAAGGAACAGTTAGGAGATGACTCAATCATCAATTCATCAAATAGTCGTGAGCACCCACTGTGGGCCCAGCATTATCCCACATACTGGGAGAGAACAGTGACCGAGATGGACAAACATTCTGGCTTTGGGACAGCTTAAACCCGAGCGATGCGGAAGTTTGTCAAACCGGGGTGTTAGGATGGTAGGCAGAGCCCATTAAATATTCTTCAAATCATGCTTTAAGTGGCTGCGTAATATTCTATCTTTTAGATTTACTATAATTTTAATCATTCTCCAATTAAAAAACACTCGGGTTGTTTCCATTTTTCTTATAAATGAACCCACAATGACCCACCGCATGTGTAAATCGGAGGGCATCGTTCTGATTTTTCCATTAGGATAAATTCCTAGAAGCAGATCACCTGGGTTACAGGGCAGGAGCATTTTAAAATGTCTTAAAACGTACTAAAGGATGGATGGCTCGGACTCTAGATTTATTGAATTTGAGTTTCTAACAGATTATCAGGGGAGACAGTTGACCTAGAGGTTAGAAATGTGCGTCTTGCTCTTGATGGGGTGGTGGACACAAGAGCTCTGAGAAGAGTCTGCAGAGAACTAGAGGCAAAGCAGTGGGGGAATAAGGTCTCCAGATAAGTGAAAAAGAATGAAAGATGGCGATGAAAAGTGGAGGGGGAGGCCTCGGGTGGCAGAGCGGGAAGAGGAGGACGGGGGAGAAGGACTGAGACACCAGAGAAAGTGGGAGGAATTCAAGAAGATGGGTCACGAGATAGAGATGTGGGTGCAGAGAACTTACAGAAGAAGGAGACTCGGAAAGTGGTGTTCGGAGGTCGTGATGACCCGCAGTGGACAATGCCAGAAGGGGTGTTGGGAGAAATGCAAGCCGAGGTGATCTTTCTTTCCTGTGCATGGAATCGCCGGGGCTTGCTAAAATCCAGAGCTCCTCCGTCCCATCCCCATCGCCCCTGCTGAATTCGCATTTCTCAACAAGCATAAGTGCCCCCCACTAGACAGTTGGAGGGGGCAGCTGTTGGCGAAGTAGAGACGGCCTCCTTGTTCACAAAGCTTCGAGGTGAGTGGAACGCATGGGCAGCTGCAGAGTTGAGGAAAGGCTTTGGGGGTTCGGCAAGAGCTATGAGGTTCCTGGGTGACGAGGAAGAAGCCAGAGGAGGGGCAGAGTTTGAGGAGACTGAAAGAGGAGGTCACAGGGGAGCCAGGCCCCAGAAGAGGGGAGCTGGCGTGGGCCGACAGGACTGGTGGCCAGCGTGGCCCCAGGGACAGGGGTGGGTGAGAGGGTGGGAGGCATCGGTTTCGGGGGGGCGGGGGAGGAGGGCAGCAAGTCTTGGGACTCATGATGAGAAGCCTGTGTTTTCTCAGTCAGAGGGGCCGAGGTCCCCCAGTGAGAATAGATTAGCATTTAGAAGACCCGACAAGGTTTGGAAGAACCTTGAGGGGGCCTTTACAGGGTGAGGGGACCCTGAAGCTGTAGGGGTTCTGCCTGGACAAAGCAGACCTGTATCTCTTCTGGGGAGGTTTCCCACCCCTTCTCCCTCCCCTGAGAGGCATCTGCATTTCAGCCTCTGGCTGTTTCATTCCTTGGTTAAGATTTCTTTTCAAGGAATTTTCGAAACTTCCTCTGTCAATAAATTACCCCTGTCATTCCTGTGAGATTGCCCAGACTCCCTCCGCTGCTCCCTGCCTTCTTTTATGTATGTCTTCATCTCCTGCGCGATCTCCCTTCCACTCTTGCCTTCTCCTTTTTCTGTGTTGCTCTCAATCATATTCCAGTTGCCTCACCAGGCCCCCAACTCCCCAGTCCGTCCCCTTTTTGCTGGAAGCCCAGCCTCCTCTGTGCCTGCTCGCTTCCTCCACACTTTCATTTTGGTTCTGGGTGTAGGTCTTTTAAGGACCTGCAGAATTTTCAGGATCCAGTGCAAAATGAAAATGTGGGGCCCCCTTGCTAAAAACCGATTAAGAATTTCAAGATGGCGAAAGGAGCATTAGATCCAGTGCAGGGCCCATCGGACCATGGGGTCTTGAGCAACTGCACGGGTCACTCACCCACGAAGTCCGCCCTGATTGCCGTGTTTAATAAACTGCTTCAGTTTATTGTTTATTCACTTTCTCTGAACACTTTAATTTTGCTTCTATCATCTCTAATGGCTACTTTAACTTGCATGATTTTGCGCAGTGTAGTCAATATGTGTTTATAATACCTAAATAAGACACTGTGTTTTAATTATTGTTCCTTTCGCCATCTTTTTTGCTGATTCTGAAGAGTGACACGAGACCCCCTTGGAGACCCAGCTGCCTCTGAGTTGATGCTTGGCTGTTCCTGCCTTTCAGAGCCCTCAAAGTCATGCTGTTGGTTAAAATGGCGCTCAGGAGGTGCTTCCCTTATGGAGATCTGGAGGAGAGGTAGGCTAAGTTACCCAGGCAAGTATAGTATAGAAACCACCCACGTAATGTGCATTACTCACTGAGCAGCTCAGAGCTCACATTCAATAAGCAGTGACCACTATTATTTGCTTGCTGGATCTTAGCTGATAGCCAAGGCGCTATCAAAACGCAGTTCTAGTTTAATAAATTTCCTTCCAGATTTGAGAGCTCTCACCCAACCAGTTTTCATCATCTCACATCTTTCTCAGTTCTAGTTTAATAAATTTCCTTCCAGATTTGAGGGCTCTCACCCTCTTCCCTTAAGGCCTGTAGTCCCACCCAGTTTCCATCATCCCACATCTTTCCTGCCCGCCCTCCACCCAAGGGTCCGGTCACCTACTTGTTGGTCTGCCTCTGGTGCTGGATGACCATGTTTTTCTCGTGGATTGTCTCCAGCAGGGCCGTTGCCAGAGACTTCAGATCGGAAATGGACTGCGGAGTGGCTGGGAGACTGCATCCGTGATCCTCAGATAACAGGTCCTGAACTAGTGGGATATAAAAGGTATGGCTCAGTCTCCAGTTCATCTGGAATGCAACCAGTGGCAGTTCTCGGATGTGATAGGTACCCAGCTTTGAAATGTTACCACGTTGTATTGAAGAGTCCACGTCCAGTGTCAAAAGTAAAAAAATAAAATTCAGTGTGTGGATTAAACAGAAAAGAGGACGTCATCATGGACTTTTATCAACATTTTTTTAAAGGATAATAATCTGTTGCATTTATCCAGTATTTTATACTTTCAAAACACTTTCGTACTAAGTCATTTGAGACTTAAAATGAAAAAGAACAAAAAATCTACCTGGGAAGTAGTATTTATTCTCATTTTATAGACAGGAAAGCAAGGTGCGGATAGATTAAAAACACTGGCTAAATGTCCTGTCACCACACTAATGACGATGACTCATGTCCCGGACACCTTACGTTATATCAGAGATTCCCAGGGTGTGGTACCCGCAGTGGGAAGCAAGATAATTGAGGAGATTATTCAAACTGCAAAATATACTTTGCATGTGCACATTCTTAGAATGGGTAGATGAACCAAGAGATAAGACAAAAAGACAATGACCACTTACTCCTACTAGGCAGAAAAAAAAAGAAACAGCATAAATCACTGTATATTTTTGAGCACCATTTCCTACATGACTAGATGCAGATATACAAAGTCAAACATTTTTCTTCAAAAATGGGAAAAAACCCCTCTGCTTTTTGACTTGATGGCTTCACCATGAATATTTCCTATAACATAAAATTGAATGGCTGCTTACTAGTTCATGTAGAGATATATAATAATTACTTCTGGACATTCATATTGTTTCCAATTTTTTTTTATTATAATTAATATAGGAAGAACTTTCTCGAAGCAAAATGTTTGTACATCCGTGTAATTATTTCTTGCTGGCTCAAAAAGGATCAGTTTAAGGCATTTCATAAGAGGCTGCCCAATGATTCTCTAGAAAGGTCGTGCCAGACTGCGTGCCCTGCCACGGTGTTGGGTGTGGCTGGCATTCCCCATGGCAGTGACAAGGCTGGGTCTCAGCACTCAAAGGTTCTATGCTAGCGACGGTATCCAAAGCTAACCTTCGATGTGCTGCTTCTCATTTCTGTAGAGGACTGTAGTTTTCTTTTTAAAAACAAATTCTACCCTGAATGTGCCCGATCTCATCAGATCTCGGAAGCTAAGCAGGGTCAGGTCTGGTTTATACCTGGATGGGAGACCACCTAGGAAGATCAGGTGCTATAGGCATTTAAAATAAATAAATAAATTAATTAATTAATTAAATTAGATTAAATTAAAATAAAAACAAATTCTAGTGGAATGAAAAAAACAAAAAGAAGCTGCTCGTTAAAGTGCCTTGGTTATCAGGAAGGCTGGAGATTCAGCATTTTTTTTTAAGCCACTCTAGCTCTGATGAAGACTGCCATCTGATGATTGTTGCTGGTCTGTCCTGCCAACAACCCCAAAAGTGGGCCAGTCGAGCATGTTTGACTTGAGGCTTATGTTTAGAACTGAATTCCCAAATATTAAGTGTCAGGAGCAAGCTCTCTGCTATTTCTTCCCCTAGACTGTTTCTGGAAGATCATTATTTTTCATCAGAATCGACAAAGAGGAGGAACAAAATTGCAATCAATAAAAGCTTCTCTAAAAAAGGCACATGTTCCATCATAAAATGATTTCGGCAGCTATGAGACTTTTCTACGCTGATCATAGAGGTCAGGAAAAACAGAAATTTGATGAGGTTGAAACACGTACTCGGAGATGACCAGGAGAAGGGAAACCATTCTTGAAAGAAGAACACAGTTCTGGGGAGGAAGGGATGCTCAGGAAAAGCTCTAAGGCAGCAGTTCTCAAAGCGGAGTCTCCAAACCGGCATCAGTATCACCTGGGGACTTTTTGGAACTACTATCCTCCAAGCCCACTCTACCTACCAGATTAGGAACTCTGGGCTGGGGGTGGGGCCTAGTAATCTGTGTTTTAACAAATCTTCCGGGGAATTCTGATGCAGGCGGAAGTTTCCAAGGATCATCTCAGTTCTCAGTCCACAAAACAAGATGTGGGCTGACAGCTCTAGCATCGTTCTGTGATGGTAAGTGGCCCCTCCAGGAGAATGAACTCTACCTTGCTTTGCAGAGAGGACTCCAGTCAGGGCAGTGCTGCTGGATTTACCCTGGCCTTTTGAGTTTTTCCGTCTCTCAAGAGCATTCTAAAGCAACATTGGGAGAAAAATAAAGACCTCTGTCAGAAAAGCCAATCATGGAAAGATACCTAGTTATGGTTAGATGTGTCCTCCCACCCAGCATACAAGAACTCTTTGCAAATTCTGAATGCTAGCCTATCTTTAAAAATTCTAGGTCCCTGCTGAAGAGTTAGGATTTGTATGGACTTGGTAAAGGGTTTTGTTTTTTTTTAAGTAAGGGCCTGGCAGAATGACAGCAATTATAGTCTCCCTTATATATAAAAGGAAGTCAATGCACATTTCTTAAATAATCAAATCTGAAGCAAAAACTCAGTCTAACGTGTAAAGTCACTAGTTATGAAATCCCTTCCAATAGACGTGAGATGGAAAATGGATTTACTCTCATGCACCAGTGCCAGGAGAATGTTCACTAACTATTTGGAAGGATTCTCTGGCTGGACTGGAAAAAGAGTCACCATCAACAGAGATATCTGCCATGGACACCAGATAGGGAAATGCATATGTGCCATCCGACTGTCATTCCTAGAAGAGACTCTTACATTAAAAATCGATGTATACTATATACCCAGTGCTTGGCAAATAGAAGAACTGAATAAATGTTGTTAAAGGAAAGCATAAGCACATATTTCAAAATTATGTATTAATTATACACCTTTAAAAGCTGTATTTCTCTTTGGCTGCATGTGTATATATCGACTGGTGTAAACTAAAGCATGGCCCTCATACTACAGAAAGGAGGAACAGCATGGAAACTTCTGAGAAAAAAAAAGCCAATGTCAAAAGCCAGGAAAAAGAGAAGGCTCTCCAAGCATCTAGACTGCTGTAAAACTTCACCCTCAGGAAGAGAAATCAATCTATTTTCAAAGCAGAGAAACCCAGGAGATTTTTCTAATTATAACACTTACAAGTAACATCTGCAGAAACAGATATTATCAGACTAATGGTGCTGGAATGAGACTAAATAACAGTGGGGAGAATTTAAACATTGTGTCCTGTCAGTGTGACGTGAACAGTATCGTTTAAGTTGTGATTTCCCAATCTTTGTTTCTTCATCGCTCGGAAACCATTTTCTTCTGGATGATTATGAGACAAATAGCATCTGATGACAGAACGCTTTATAGAAGAGCTGGATAAGAAGCCTAATTTCACATGGACTGAGGCTACAAAGCGGCCACATCCAGATTCTGGGTGTCTCTGTGTGCCCCGTCCTGATAACAGCAACAGGAGAACCTCTTGCAAACGCTGTTTTGTTGTGTTTGTTGTTTGGGGTTTGATTCTTACCGGTTACCCTCAGTTATTGGCCTCTCTCTGGGAGGGCAGGCAAGCACTAAAATATCTTTGGCACATAAAAGAGAATTAAAATAGAATGACATTTAGATGCACATTAGTGAATCATCGCCATCCCCGTCAGGATTCTGCTACCTTGTACTTGGCAATGTTGGATTTCAAGAGGTTGACCTCTTCA
This sequence comes from Pteropus alecto, assembly GCF_000325575.1. NCBI lineage: Eukaryota > Metazoa > Chordata > Mammalia > Chiroptera > Pteropodidae > Pteropus > Pteropus alecto. The sequence continues at coordinate 18,824,677 of NW_006441953.1, read as the reverse complement.
TGAAGTTGTTTTAATCTCTCTTGAAGGTACCTGGAAAAAGAAATGGATACAATTCGAAAGTGTTTGGGAGCAAAATGAAAAAAAAAAAAAAAAACATACACTCAAATTGGAAAAGAGAAAAAAGGAAGACCTCATGCCGGAGGAGTCATTTTTGACATGTGATGCTTCTCACCACTGAAGGGAGGCTGAGAAAAGTGCATCTTTGTGACCTCTGCTGAAATGGGTGCGATCAAGGTCAAATATGCCCAGATCACAGAAACCCCACTTCAGAAGAGCCCTGCACACAGATTCCCTCAGGGACATCAACACAGTGTTCACGTAATTGTCATTAAGACGATTCTACTGGGAAGGAAGGTGGGAAGAGGCGACACCAGACATAACATTAAGTTAGACACATACGCACACTGAAATTTGCCTCGGGGAAAAAAGAAACAGCTAAGGGAATTTCTCAATTTATTTTCTTATTCTTTTCTCTCTCCTTGACAGCAATAACAAGCAGCTTTCACTGGTTCCCTACCCTTCTCGCTTAACTAGGGAGAGAGAAAGAGGTATGCATATAGGCATGTAGGTGTGTGGTGCTTCTTTTCTGACTTTTACAACGAATATGTGACATTGATATTGTTTCAGGGGGTTGTGACTTTCCCTTCATCGTAAGGCAATTCTTATCAAAGGTAAATAGGGCTGCAAATAACTGCCAGCCTGCAGGTCCATGGAGAGAGAGCCAGCACCGCGACCACGCACAGGCTGGGCCAGCCACTCGCCTGTTCTCCATACACAAGGCATCCACATCGATGATGCGGTTCTCATGCCCGCCCAGAATGTGGTTTAGCTCCTGGTTGAGCCTCTCCACTTTGTCCTGGGGAAGACCTTCTTTCACATCCTGAAGCTCGTCCACCGAGGCCTGCAGGTCGTGCTCCAGAGACTCGATCTGAAACCAAGGGAAGCGCCCTCACTCCAGATGTTCGGCTTAAGATGCTGGCTTCACGGCCAGAGACGGAGCCTTCCGCTAGGTTGACCGATTTTCAGAGAGCTAATTAATACCACCCGCATGCTATACACCCGAAGCCCCACACACTGGAATATGATAAAAGCTAAGGGGACGGGGACGACTTCCTGCCAGACACTGTATCTGAGACGGGATGGGTGCAGCAGCCTGGAAAGACAGAACCGATCCCTTATCAAGGGCAGTATGCCCCAGAGCCAGAGGCTAGAGAAGGGCAAATCCAGACACTGGGAACAGCAACCAGTGTCTTACAACTACATGCTTTTTCAAACCACTTTAGACCCAGAAATCTTGTTCTGCTCTTCAGAACCAATTAGCAAGAGAAGGAAAGCAAAGTCTAGGTTATCTTAGCCGTTCCCTAAGTAGGGCTCTCAACCCGCTGAGATATTGCCTAAAATGCATCACTCAGCATTTCAGCGGATACTTGCAAATTAAGGCCAGTTTGTCACGTTTTGTTCTCTCCTTGTCTATCGGTGTGGGGG
>NW_006441953.1:18814651-18822853 GCF_000325575.1 Pteropus alecto | reverse complement strand
AGGGAGGGAGAAAGGGGAGAGGGAGAGAGAAAGAGATTTAAAATAAATAGATCCAAACAAAAACCCAAGCATACTAGGCAGAAACAACTTTCGGAAGATTTTTCAAGAAATGCTGGGGAAAAGCATGAGACAAAGACATGTCTTGCCAATATGATGAATTTTAAAGAATATCTTATATTTTGTACAAGCCAGCACATACACATGTATGTATGCATACAGGGTATGAGGAATATCTTATATTTTGTACAAGCCAGCACATACACATGTATGTATGCATACGGGGTATGAGGCCGATAGGAACACAGGCCTGGGCATTTGAAGGTGGATGACCTATATAGCACAGCCATGGTGAGGAAACAAATTCTGGGTTTCTTTTACACTTAGCAAATACTAAAAAATGATAACACATGCTGATATGGGCATGCTTCCACACTCTTAACAATGAGGCTATATTATCAAGAGCCTTAAAAATGTCCCTACTCAATGATCCAGTAACTTGACTTCCGACAATCCGAGCTAAGAATAACCCCAGACAGGGACTAGCTTTATGGGAAAAGAAAAAGTAGATTGCACTGTTATTTGTAGAAAGAGTAAAAAAACTAGAAACAATGTCTAACAACAGCGGAATTGTTAGCAAACTAGAATGCAATCAATCAATGGTCTGGTTTGTAGCCATTTGCAATGAGCGTGATGTGAGTAGTGTAATGCCACAGACACGTTTAGGATACCATGTGAAGCGGGGGAAAAAAGCAGAATACTAACTTTTATATGCAGTATGACTAAAATTACACTGAGAACCCATGCACGAAAGAAAAAAAAATTACCAAATACATCAAAATATTAAACGGTGTGTGTTTAGGTGATGGTGAGACTGCATGTGCTATCCGTTCTGTTCCTTGTTTTTTAACTTTTAAAATAAGTATGCATGATTTTTATAACATGTTTATTTATATGTTTTTAAATTCCCAGGGATAAAATTCCAGTCTTCAGAAATGTAATTTTCCAAAGGATCCCCACAGAATCCACAGGGTCGAGTTCCATGTGCAGCTCCAAACCTTCTAGGTGGGGTCCTGATGAGAACTTTGTGAGACCCCAGGAAGATCCAATGGTCCCAAAGCACCCCCGACAGGCCCATCAGTGCCAAGCAGGTTGTCATCGGAATAACATTTTAAAGTTACGGCACTGCTTCTGGAAACTTCTTCTAAAGAAGTTATTATAAATCTGATTCTCTCACCTCCCTGTAGGGTGTGTGTGAATGGGCTTCATATATGGATGAGATCCCGGGGACAGTTTTTTGCTGTCACATAGATCCAAATCAGCCAGCAGTGCCTGCTTGTGGCATGCACTTCCGCGTTCCTGTGTGAATCTTAAGGGATTCACTTTCACTAGAAAAAATGGTTTTATCTTCAAGTCTCTAAAGGATTTAGGGTCAAGTGAGAAATAGAAAGTTAAAAGCCAAGGTAGAATATTAACTAGATTGAAATAGTAAATAACAGCAATAAACTTTGAAAGAGACGATGATTAAAGAAAAGAGCATTTTTCCAATGATATCAATTTTGGGTCCTTATTTGAAAAATACTCCATTGGACTGGACAAATGCTTACTGTGCACCTACTATTTGCTAAAGGAGCACTGGGTTTGGGCAGACAACGTTCCAGGCAGCAGTAGGTTTATACAAAGACCTGGCAGAGGATGGGTACAGATGACTGTGCTTCATGGAATCTGATTATGGTTGAGCCAAATTACTCAAGGATTCTGTATTTGTGAATTGGCATCAATTTACTTGTAACCTCAAAATCAACACTCACAGCGTTTTGAATCATGCGTGGACATGAGTGGACAAGTGCAGAGTGGTGAAAAATGTGAATCGTCCATCAGCCAGGTTCCCAATTGAGACTGAGCAAGATGATGCTCTGCCTCTGTTTCTGCTCTCTACTATACACAAGTGTCCTTTTCGTGGTCTATTTAGTGCCATGTATTTTTTTTCGCATTTTTGTGCTTTTTATTGGTTTTTGCTGTTTAAAATGGCTCCCATGCAAAAAAAAAAAAGTATAATAAAATGGCAATAACAATGTACCTATCAATAATCACTTTAAATGTAAATGGATTAAACGTTCCAATGGAAAGACATAGAGTAGCTGGATGGATAAGAAAACAAGACCCGTACATAGGCTGTCTATAAGAGACCCACTTCAGATCTTTTGAGACACACACAGACTAAAAGTAAAGGGATGAAAAAAGATATTTCATGCAAATGGAAATGAATAAAAGCTGGGGTCGCAATATTTATGTCAGACAAAATAGACTCAAAACAAAGACTATGATAAGAGACAAAGAAGGCTATTACATAATGATAAAGGGATCAATCCAACAAGAGGACATAACCCTAGTAAACATTTATGCACCCAATATAAGAGTACCTACATACATAAAGCAAATATTGACTGATATAAAAAGAGAGATCTACAGTAATATAGTCATATTAGGGGACTTTAACACCCCACTGACACCAATGTACAGATCTTCCACACAGAAAATCAATAAAGAAATAGTGGTCTTAACTGACACAGTAGATCAGATGGATTTAATTGATATTTTTACAGCATTTTACCCCATAGCAGCAGAATATACATTCTTTTCAAGTGCACGTGGAACATTTTTGAGGACCACATGTTAGGCCACAAAACAAGTCTCAATAAATTTAAGAAGACTAAAATTGTATCAAGCATCTTCTCTGACCACAATGGTATGAAACGAGGAATCAATTCAAAAAAAAATAAAAATAAAAATAAAAACACAACAACTGAGAAATACACAGACACATGGAGGCTAAATAACATAGTACTAAACAATGAATAGGTTAACAATGAGATCAAGGAAGAAATGAAAAGATACCTGGAAACAAAAATGAAAACACAATGATTCAAAATCTATGGGACATAGTAAAAGCAGTCCTAAGAGGGAAATTCATAGCAATACAGGCCTACCTCAAGAAACAAAAAGAAGCTCAAATAAACAATCTAAACTTATAACTAAAGGAACCAGGAAAAAAAAAAAACAGCAAACAAAGCCCAAAGTGAGTAGAAGGAAGAAAATAATAAATATCAGAGTGGAAATAAGATAGAGTCTTAAAAAAAAAAACAGTACTAAAGATCAATAAAACCAAGAGCTGGTTCTTTGAAAAGATAAACATAATTGATAAACCTTTAACCAGATTCATTAAGAAAAAAAGAGAGAAGACCCAAATAAATAAAATCAGAAATGAAAGAGGAGTGACGATAGACTCCACAGGAATACAAAGGATTATAAGGAAATACTACAAGCAATTATAGGCCAACAAATTAAACAATGTGGAAAAAATAAATACATTCCTAGAAACATACAATATCCCAAGACTGAGTCACGAAAAAACAGAAAATCTGAACTGATGACTACTATTAATGAAATCAAATCAGTAGTCAAAAAACTCCCAAAAACCAAAAGTCCTGGACCAGATGGCTTCGTGGGTGAATTTCATCAAATATTCAAAAAAGAATTAACACCTATTCTTCTCAAACTAGTCCAAAAAATTCAAGAGGAGGGAAGGCTTCCAAGCTTATTTTACAATGCCACTATTACCTTGATTCCAAAATCAGATAAAGATGTTACAAAAAAAAGAGAGAAAATTATAGGCTAATATCCCTGATAAACATAGATGCAAAATCCTCAAAATGTTAGCAAAATGAATTCAGCAATACATTAAAAAGATCGTACGCCATCATCAAGTGGGATTTATTCCTGGGATGCAAGTTTGGTTCAATATCCACAAATTAATTAATAGGACACACATTAACAAACTGATAGATAAAAATCATATAATCATATCAATAGATGCAGAAAAAATGTTTGACAGAATCCAGCATCCATTATGAATAGCGAGAACACGCCTCAACATAATAAAGTCCATATATAACAAACCTACAGTTAACATCATAACTCAACAGGGTGAAGCTAAAAGCATTTTCCTTAAGATCAAGAACAAGACAAGGATGTTCACTTTCCCCACTTTTATTCAACATAGCATTGGAAGTCCTACCACAGCAAACAGACAAGAAAGAGAAATAAAAGGCATTCGAACTGGAAAGGAAGAAGTAAAACTGTCATTATTTCCCGATGACATGATACTTTATAGAGAACCCTAAAGATTCCATCAAAAACTGTCAGAACTGATAAGTGAATTCAGGAAAGTAGCAGGATATGAAATTAATATTCAGAAATCAGTTGCATTTTTATACACCAATGATGAACTATCGGAAAGAGAAATTAAAAAAACAATTCCATTTACAATTGCACCAAAAATAATAAAATACCTAGGAATAAATTTACCCTCGAAGGTAAAAGACCTATACTTTGAAAATTATAAATCATTGAAAAAAGAAATTGAAGAAGATACAAATAAATGGAAGCATATAATATGACTCATGGATAGTAAGAATTAACATTGTTAAAATGCCCGTACTACCAAAAGCAATCTATAGATTCAAGGCAATCCCTATCAAAATACCAATGACATTTTTTACAGTACTAGAATAATTCAAAAATGTATAGGGAACCATAAAAGACCCTGAAAAGCCACAGCAATCTTGAGAAAGAACAAATTAGGAGGTATCACGCTACCTCATATCAAACTATACTACAAGGCTATAGAAATCAAAACTGGCATAAAGACAGACATGTTACTGGCATAAAGACAGACACATAGATCAACGGAACACAACAGAGAGCCCAGAAATAAATCCATACCTATATGGTTACCTAATCTATGACAAAGGAGGCAAGAATATACAATGGGGTAAAGACAGTCTCTTTAATAAATGGTGTTGGGAAAACTGGACAGATATATGCAAAAAAAGAAAAAGAAAAATAAAGAAAGAAAAAAAGAAAGAAAGACAAAGAAAAAGAAACTGGACCACTTTCTTACATCATATATGAGAATAAACTCAAAATGAATTAAAGACTTAAATGCAAGAATTGAACCCAAAGAACTCCTAGAAGAAAATATAAGCAGTAAATTCTCTGACATTGCTCTCAGAGGCCCCTGTATAGAAAGGGCTGCTAGGCTGTTATCCACGGGAGCCCTTCTTGGTAGGTGTCTTCTTGAGTTGACAAACCGAATCCTTTATTTCCTCTAGGAGCACTGGTTCAGTATATGCTACTTCAGGGTTTGCAGTGACTTTAGACAATGAGAATCAACTGTATTTGGGAGTGGCAGGGGTGGAGGGATGGAGTTTATGGCAGCACTGGTTAATTCATCTGAAAACCGATGTGTGAAAATTCTTTCACGCCGCATGATTTCTTGGCTCAAGACTTTCAGAACCCTAAGTGGTTATACAGAAGGACGAAGAACTAACCAAATAAGAAAGATTTCTCAAATCAAAGGGCCCAGAAACAGGTAGGCTCTTGCTTTTTTTTGGTATGAGGCGACAGGAGGCCGGCGACATGGCTTTGAAAGTAGGGCTCTTTTCTTGATACATGAAAAGCCAGACTGACAGCCTGAACTTTAAGTAATAAAACACCACTGTGGTTTTCTACTCGCAATACGCTTCACTGAACACTTAATTTAGAATCACACAATTATGTTTGCTTAATGCCAATTAATTATTAAACATGTTTATTGAGGTCTGACAGCCAAATAAGAGAGTCATCTTTTATATACTGGATGCCTGTTAAGCTTCAATAAATATGTTAACAATCGTTTGGTGTTTAATGTGCATACAATCTCGGCTATTAAATCTTAGGGCTAGACTGGTTGGAACACTTATTTTTAAAAGTGAGGCCCAAGTTGGTAATACCGGATCATTAGTTGGGTCTGACGCTCGGGTGAAATTGGCTGCAGGGAGGCCACTGCAACAGGAATAGAACTCCCTAGGGAGGCTTCTCCGGTCTTCCTAGCTCAAACTCACAGGCTCTGGAGGCCCTTGCTTAAGGAGTTCACGTCCTGGCTCCACCTTCTGTGAGCTGTGCAATCTCATGCCTGTGCCTGTCTCTGAGCCTTAGTAAAAGTACTACAGTAATAGTACAGCCTTTTACTGTCAACGGTTGCTGTAAGCATGAAGTAAGAGAGAGTTGAGTAGCATTACATGCATTATTTAACTTAGGGGAATTCAAATACATGTGTTTGCCTAAAAGATGAGGGGGACGAAAAAGAGGACAGAGAAAGAAATAGAGAAGAGAGGATGAGAGCGAAATAAAGATTTTAAAAACTGGGTGACCCTCCCTACCTCTGCTGTCAATGTCCCAGACGCAGAGGTGGAAAAATACCTGATAATTTATTTAGGCAAAATCATACTGTTCATATTTATACATAATACCATTGTTTGGGAGCATACCTGACCATGTACCCTAAACTTTATGGACAATTTAGGGGACTATAAAGGGGGATTTTGAATAGGCACAAGTTTTTGCCTCTTACATGCTGACTTCAGAACCTAATCCTACTTGAGGGAAGATGTGGTTTCTCTAAGATGCTTAGCATAGTGCCTGGAGTATAAAAGGTGCTCAATAAGTGTTAGCTGCCATTACGACTGCTGTGCCGATGATCATCACTGCCATCCTCCATGTGAGTTTCCTACACAGACCCCCACCACAGGGAAAGTCCCATCTTTCTAAACTGGAGAAAGCAGAGCTCCCAAGCCAACCTTATCTGTAGACTGCAGGCAATGATGTAGATTTCCCATCTTGGAAATGGTTAGGAAGCAACTGCTCAGGGCACTTAATTCTTTCAAACACAGTCATCAGAACTCCACGGCTAGCCTCCCTATGCCAACCCTTGAAGTGGATCAGTGCCCTGTGAGGCGTGCACACTGCCATCAGTAGATGCATTCATTTGGTGATTTAGATAGAAATAAACGTTTATGAATGAATTATGGGCGTGAGTCGTCAGTTTATGGATGAGGCGCAGCTGCAGCTGGGATGTGGCTAAGGAACATGCCTGTGAAAGGATTGGGCCAAATGGCTCTTGGGCTCCCATCCCCCACCCTGCCCACTGAGTCCAATTCCTCTGCCAATGTCCTACTCACACTCTGGTCCTCCTCAAGATCCCCAGGTCAGGATGACTCGTTCCTTTCCTGATCTCTTCTCAGCCTTCATCCTTCACAGCCTCAAACATTCTCTCCCTCATCTTGTCTTCATTTGCCTGAATTCATTTTCCTCAGTAGGTAATGAGAGGCAGCCAGGGGCAGAAGCAGTCATTATTCTCCGGGTGTTATCTGTGTTCAGATCCTGCTTCTGCTAATCCTAGTCATGTTTCCCGGGCAGTCATCTAACCTCACTGACCCCCAGGTGGCATGATTTTTTTGAAAATGGGATTTTAGTTCATTCAGGCTGCTGAATACCACAGGCTGGGTAGCTTACAGACAGCAGAAATTTATTTCGAATAATTCTGGAGGCTGGGGAAACCAAGATCAAGGTGCCAACAGAATCGGAGTCTGGTGAGACCCTGCTTCCTGGTTCATGGATGCTGTCTTCTCATGTGGCAGAAGGGGCAAAAGAACCTACTGGGGTCTCTTTTATGAGGGCGCTAATCCCATTTGTTGAGAGCTCTGCCATCACAATCTAATCACCTACCAAAGTCCCCACCTCCAATGCCATCACACTGGAGATTTGGTTTTAACATGTGAATCTTATGCAGACATGTTCAGTCTATAGTAAAGCTGTGTTATAGACAGGACAGCTATGTATGGCTGCCCAGTCTGTGCACTGCAAAATTCAACTCCGGGATCTCCATCCTCACAATGTGAAGATATGATGCAATGATCACTGTTGCTGTAACTCTCACACTTTTGATGTAGAGCTTTAAAAGTGCAATCCCTAGTCACAGTTGGTATGGTTACAGTTCTAACACAATGACTCTCCGTTTGCCAGGGTTACTGAGAAGATCGGATGAAAGAATTATTAACAGGAAGTTGATGTTAGCCCCTCCTCAGCCCCAATCCTGTGTACTGATGCAAATGACACTTAAGAAGAGATCAGAACCCAAAGGCATTTATTGAACATTCGTCTGGCGTGGTGCTGTGCCGGGCAACTTAATAAACGTGGCCCTATCTTTTGTTTTACCTGTTGGTTTTCTCCATATTGTCCCCAACTGTCCCTGACCTTTAAAATACCTTCGATAAAACTGAACATGAGAATTTAGCACGTCTCCAAGTGGGAAACTCTATTGTG
>NW_006441953.1:18802109-18812784 GCF_000325575.1 Pteropus alecto | reverse complement strand
GATAATCCTTCCCTGACCACACAGTATAAACAGTGCCCCCTGTTCTGCCCAGGCTGCACTCTACAGCACCCTAAGTAATTTTTTTACTTAGCACTTAGCACCTGCTGACATATTATATGGTACAGTAATCCCCACTTATCCATAGGGGGTATGTTTCAAGACCTCCAGTGGATGCCTGAAACCTTGGACTGAACCCTATATATACCACGTTTTTTTCCTATACATACATATCCCTTTTCACTTTCACGAAACACTTGACGGCTTCTCTTAGTTGGGCATATCCAAATTGCCAGCATCACTACTCCTGCACTTTGGGGCCACTATTAAATAAGATAAGGGTGACTTGAACATAAGCGCTGGGATACTGCGATCTGATCATTGGGATGGCTACTAAGAGACTGATGGGTGGGGAGCATCTACAGCATGGATACAAGGGACAAAGGAATGATTCACGTCCTGGGTGGAGGGGAGCGGGCTGGCACAAGATTTCATCACGCTACAGAACGGCACGCCATTTAAAAACTTATACATTGTTTATATCTGGAATTCTCCATTTAATATTTTTGGAACGTGGGATGACCACAGGTAACAGACTGTGGAAAGCAAAACCATGGATAAGGGAGGGCTGCTGTACTTCATCAAACAGAATGCCCACCAGCTTTAAGACTCACCATGATGCAACTCTAAAAAGAATAAAAAGTGCCAGCCATAATGACGTGATACCATGAAGAGGTGTTCAAATGTGAAAACCTGTGCATCTCAGAATCTGTGAAATATGTTTGTTTGTTTACTGTCCACCTTTCCCCACTAGAATAGAAGCCCCGTGAAAGCAGAGACTCATTGATTACTGTCCTATCCCCACACCACGTAGCTGGGTTTTCAATAAAGATGCGTTGACATGAATTGAACACCCTCCATAAGGCAAGTACTGCTATTATCTCCACTGTGCAGATGTGAACAACTGAAGCACAGAGAGGTCAAGCAACTGACACAAGATTACACAGCCAGGAAGCCCCTGAATTACCTTCAGACCATTCAGCACACATTACTCTCAGAGCCACGATCTTTATAGCGTCTCACCAAGCAGTTTTAAAGCTGCTTCGATTATTTTTTATTTAGTATAATCTGGGTATGGCGTACTATCAAATAAGTCTTGGGAAGAGACAGCTTTCAGAACCAGTTCTCTAAGAAGTGTTATGACACGTGGTCTATGGGATTAAAGTCCAAAACGGTGCTGCTGGGTCGCACAGGCCATCCAGGCTACAAGCTCATATAAACCAGGACAGGCTCAGATTTGGTCCCTGAGATGAAATGTGTCTAATTCTTGTGCCAATAAAACATTAGGGAATGCTGGACTAGTCTGGCTGCTCACTGAACTAGCTGAGCATTACCTATAGTTCGCCATTAAGATCCCAGTTAGAGGAAGATACGGTGGGGCTGGAGAGAGCGAAGGTCCCTTACTGCTCATTTCAGTTCTTCGTAATTAATTTCTATAATGCCCCAAGGTGAGAGCTTTTCATTAGAGTGCCCTCGTCATTGGGTTTCTTATGGGATGGGATATCTCCGTGCTTCTTTGAAGCATAAAGAAGAATCATTTACAAAGAGCTCTCTGATCCCTCACCCTGGACTATTACAAACATCCACAGCTGAGCACTTTTTTTTTTAAACAAAGTATACTTTAATTAGTCACCTGCATGCTCACTGTTCCATCTTTATTGGCTCATGGCTTTGACTTAATTGGTTTGCTCGTTAAATCCATCCAAAAGTCCCTCATCAATAGAGGTATGGTCACAGAAGGGCTCTATCGTTTTATGGTGCCAACACCAGATAAAACAGAGGTACTGAAAGACCATCAGCTGGCGTAACACAAAGCGCATTATTAAGGGCAAAACCCTGTGTTAATGCAATATCACAAACAGCTACGTTTAAATTGGCCAGCAGAGGCCTAGGAAATTCGAATGCATGACACGGGTAGGAGCAGCTGGCCGCCTGAACCTCCTTGCTTTTGAATACCTCGCACTGCATTATTGTGCTGCACTAAAGTTCCATAATTTGTATAATGAAGAAAAACAAAAGCAAATGGACAAGAAAATCACTGGCTGTCTCGAGAGGAACATAAGTTGTAGCTCCTGGCCTATCTATTAGGTGCTTATTCCACAAAGTGCACACAAAATGCACGAAGGTTCCAGGAACTCTGCACCAAAGCAGTGAAGCTTGGTCCTGGCAAAGTCTGGAGAGGTGATAAGGAGGGCTGAGTTTATGGGATCCATCTGCCAGATGCCAGGCTTCTCGCCCCAATCGCTGTCTTTGTTGGGAGGCACATACTCAGTTAACTGGAAACAGTCAATCAACAGGAAGGAAAACTTGAAAGATCCCCAGTGGAATTCATAGACTAGAGAGCTCTAATCCAATGTGTGCCCGTGTCATGCTAAAGTCGCCAGGAACATTTACCCTTGGTGGAGCGCTGACTGGGTGACACGCACTATGCTGCACCCTTTACAAACACAATATTGCACACGCACACACAGTCATTAAATCTCATTGTCTTGCTTTTTTTTTTTTTTTTTTTTTACCCAGGACTAATAATGTCTGATGATCTTACTTTTCTATTTTATTTTCTTACTGTCTGTCTTCCCAACTAGAATATAAGCTCTGTGAGAACAGATGCCTTGTCTTGTTTATTCCTTGATGTAGCCTCAGCTCTTAATTAACATATAGTAACTCTCAATCATGTGTTGATGAATAAATGATGAAACCCAACAACAATTCTATCAAGGTGTTATTATTTCCATTTTCCAGATGAGGAAACTTGAAGCCTGAATAGAAAACTTGCCTGAGGCCACATAGTCAGTAACCAGCAGAGCTAGAATATAAACCTGGGTTTAAAAATTTCCAAACATGGACTAATTAGACCATATGGTAAGTCCTCACTGCATGTCATCAATAGATTCTTGGAAACTGTGATTTTAAGAGAAACAACTACGACGAAACCAATTTTACAATAGGCTAATTGATATAAACAAAAGTTAAGTTCCTACGGCCTATTTCTGATCACAAAAACATCACCGAACTTCTAAATGAAGACCCTAATGCTTACCATATTAAGTATTTAAATAAAGGTGAGCTATACACACACTTGAGAAAAATTCATAAAAACGAGATAATTATTTTCCAACCTGCTTATTCCAGGACAGGGTCACAGTGGCCGGAGTCTAGCCCAGCGGCTCAGGGCGCCAGGCCAGACCCTCCCTGGACAGGGCCCCCTTCCATCTCAGGGACCACTCACACCGTCACTCAGGCCGGGACAATGTGGACATGCCAACTCCCCTCACGTGCACATCTTTGGGAAGTGGGAGGAAACCAGAGGACCTGGAGGAAACCCACGCGGACAAGGGGAGAACGTAAAGTTTCCACATAGACAGTGTCCCCGACTGGGAATTAATTATTTTTTTCTCCTCAACGTTATGAAATTACGTTGAACGAAACAACATTATTCGAGGACCCGCAGCAGGCCACGCCACGCGGCAGCGGCGGGCTGGAGCTGGCTCCTCCGGGAACGCCAATCTCTCCAGCCCCAAGTTCCGTGACTTCACTTCAGCAGCCTGGTGTTTGTCGTGGCATCAGTATCTATGCAATGGAAATTAGCAAAGCACTGCCAGCCAGGCTTCCCTTACGTTGAACGAAACAACATTATTCGAGGACCCGCAGCAGGCCACGCCACGCGGCAGCGGCGGGCTGGAGCTGGCTCCTCCGGGAACGCCAATCTCTCCAGCCCCAAGTTCCGTGACTTCACTTCAGCAGCCTGGTGTTTGTCGTGGCCTCAGTATCTATGCAATGGAAATTAGCAAAGCACTACCAGCCAGGCTTCCTCTTCTGAAGACCTAGCTGGTCCACCCGCTGACCTCTGGAGATTTGGGATTCACATGTGCTCTGCTGGTTTTTGTTAATCGCCTCTTCATAATCCTTAAATTCGCCGAGACCTCCTTCTTCCTCCTGGTCCCCTTTCCCTGAATCCATTATTTTCTAAATGCCCAGCAGAGGAAGCAGGCAGATGCTGGGGCAGGAAGGGGAGCTGCATCCTGCAGCATTGTCTGGGTGTTTCCCCATACTTAACTGGTCCTTACTCCTTATGCACTGACACCCTGAGGGCCCTGGGCCACTCCACATCCACAGAAGGCTTTTTCAGGATGATTTGTGGAGCTGTGTTTCCTCCTATCCCCACAGGCCTCTCTTTCCTCGTTAACCTTTCAGAACTGTAATTATGAAGGCAGGGGAGGGTATCTAGTAGGTTTCTCCTTTTACACCTCTCCTATGGTTTGCATTGGGGGTTTGTGTCCATCTGCAAGCCCCGAGAAATCCTTGGACACTGTTCAGAGACATGGCAGGTGGTGTTTGATTACAGGACCTCCAGGCTGTCACAGAAACCACCCCCCTAACCCATGTGAGTGCTAAGCTGTTTGTAAGCTAGGGTGGCTACAAATCTTTCAAGAGGCTGTTTGAAAATGCTTTATGGCACGTAGGGTTACAAGGCTCTAGCTGAACAAATGGAAAAATTAGTCTACCTTAAAATATCCAAGGCAAGTAATTTCCTATCACCTTGTTTCTTAAATGTACTTAACATCTAGAAGCTGGGCTTCCCAAATATGGATAAGGGTCATCGGTTAAAATGGCAACTCAGAGATAAAAATCTTCCACTTTAACGGATGCTCATAAAATGATGCCATCGGCCACTCTTTTTGGAAAGGAGGATAGTTAGGAGCCCAACAACAGCAATTATTAAGCATCCTTGAATTTAACGGGCTTTAGCCAGCCAGTGAGCAGGACCTTACCCCACGTGCGCCGAGGCTCCGCCTTGGACCCTCAGTTTTCTCCTCGGGGGCTCCCTAAGGTCCCACACTTTGGGTTTGGTTTGGTTTTGGCTTTTTCCCTGATGAAACTGTTTGCTTTTCTAGCTCCTTTCTCCAGATTTCTAAACTATTCCTCATCCCGCAAAGAAGAGCATCACTGATAACAACCAGAGTGGCGGACAGGCCACTTATTTTCTTGCATATTTGTTTTCCTTTTTTCTTTTTTGAATCCTTTCGCTTTTCTTTTCATTCGTTGTATTCATTCGCTCATTCATTTATTCCATTCCGTTTCCTCAATAAACATTTATCAAATAATGTCTACATATTGGGAACTGAGAATGCCAACTCCTAGGGGTACAGCAGTATGCCCGTCGGGAAGTGGGCCTGCAGAGAGCTGGCCTTTGGGGGGAGGGGGGGCGGGCACACAGTGTAAGCAGAGGGGAGAGAGCAGGGTGCCGTGGGCACGTGTGGGACCTGCTCCTAAGAGTTGGTTGGAGAAGGCTACATTTGACCTGTGATGTGAAAGATGAGCAGGAGTTGGCAGGACAAGTGGCGGGGAAGAGTGTTCCAGGCAGAGCAAACGGCAGGTGCGAGAGCACCGGGCACCGAGGCGCAAGGACGAAGAGCTCGGCAAAGGGGCTGAAATGAGCGCCGCAGGGCTGACGTGTGAGGGCGCCAGTGGTTGGAGATGTGGCTGGAGAAGTCGGTAGGGGCCAAATCATGGAAGGCCTAGCACGCCGGGGCAAGAAGGTGGGAATGGATTCAGCGGTCCACAGAAAGGCTGGAGCAGAGAGCGGCATGATAAATTAAAACAACGTAATGAACCCGTTCTCTACCATACAGTCACAGCCACCTTTGAACAGGGGCCTGTGAGGTTTTCAAGATGCCTTGTGTCATTATCGAATGAGTAATCCGGCCTTAATGTTGATGATTGGGGGTGGGGGGAGGGGAAGGGATGACTGTGACTCACTGGGCGCTGAAAATAAACCAGCCCTATAACTTTAGATGCAAATGAGAATAAATGAAACCTCTGGGGTTCGCGGCAGTTGGTCTTTTTTCAGGGGGAATGGCTGGACACTGAGATACAGGGTCTGTTGAACATTATAACACCTTCCCCGCACCTTTGGCAGGCAAATTACTTCACAGGCCATGAATATGAGTCACTAAATTCTAAACCTTGGGTGAGAAAACAAAGTTTGATAAATGTGTCCAGCTACTGGAATAAAGGCCCAGAACACAAGCAAATCATGAAGCTAAGACAATGCAAAAGAAGCCCTGGACTAGGGCTTATTGTTACACACACACACACGCACACACACACACACACACACACACACAGAGGCATGTGCTCATGCTAACATGCACACACATACACATTAGTGCGCACACACACCCCCTCCCTTTCTCTCCTTGACATATCAGCTGCAATTCCTAAAATATCTCATGCCTAAACAGTGACACAATTAAAAGTGACCAAAGATCAGGCAGAGGTATATTTAGGAAAGTTGGAGGTGGGGATAGCTCAGAAAGAAAAAAAAGGAAAGAAGAAAAGAAAAAATCAGTCAAGAAGAACCATGAATCCAAAAATCACATTTCAAAATGTTACAGTATTCTGTGGGTTTATAATGTTTCCGAAATTCTTGTCCTATTTTTATGGATTTAATAGAAACTACTGCACATACTTCATTGTATTCTCTAGAAAACCTTGCCCTGCTGTTATCGCATAGGATGTGACTAAGGAGGTCTGGCCTTTAATTATTGACCAAACACCTAGGTTACAGAGCTTAAATCCTTTCAGTGATGCCTAAAACCACACCAGAGGCCTGATTAGCTTGTCCTGTGTTAATTAGAACCTTTCTTAAGCATTCTCTCCCACCGCCTATTTCATGACTGGAAATAGCAGAGCCTAGTTTTTCAAATATATGTTAAATCCAAGATGTTTAAAAAAAATTGTAAAGGCAGATTAAGTGGAGAAGAGGCTGCATAAGGAAGACTTCCCACAGACAGAGCCGCCGAAGCCGGCAGTACACAGTCCTCTGCCATCTCCTGTGATGGAAGAGTTCATGAGACCATACGCTTCCGTGCTTTTTTTTTTCAAGAGAGAATATCTTTCAAAACGGTACTGTCCAATAACTGACGACTCCCAGAAACTGTGAACGTCATGACAATTTGTCAAGGAATTTGGTCATGTTTAAAAGACATTTCCCAAGAAAGCAGCTCTTTCTCTACATGGAGTTTTCTTCAGTTAAATTCCAATGGCCATCTCTAATGAGAACGCCGCCTCTGACAAGGAGTTGAAAATGAATCTATCTTGGCAAAATGGGAAATTATTTGTGGAGACAGAATTAAACTTCGGTAGTTTTTCCTTCCTCTTCTCAATTGTACTTTCGCTCATAGCTTCAGCGGGGAGAGAGAGTGCATGCATTTAGTTTGGAGTTTATGAGTTCATATTTTATAATTAACGTTGCCAACAGGGGAGTTTGATTAATACCAAGCAGTGGATTTTGAGCAATGTTCCATACAAATTGCCAAATTTAGCAATAAAATAAATTGGTTATGTGAACATAATTAGTAAGATGACTACTTAAAATTCAAAACCGAATGTGAATAATTCCAAATCATCTGAGCCACAGATCTATTATTTGTATAGAAGAGGGAAAGTATAGCATTTGGGTTTTATTTCATCCTCAACCACAGTATTATTCACCACCAAGCTGAACATAATGAAACTTCTACAATGGGTTGTGACAATATTTTAGAGCACCCCAGAAACACACGCATACACGTGCGCACGTACACACAAAAGGAATAGCCATAAAGATAAGAGATGCTCAACTGTGAATTTTCATTGCAAATGTAAAAATCTATAACAAATTTTTCAGCAACTGCTGCGTTACGTTTTTCTGATGTGCTCTACATAAACCTCCGGCACACAATTACTCAGTAGAGCTTTTTCCCTTTAAATATTCACGGTACCTTATTGTCACCCTGGACTTCTCCAAGCCTTTGCTGAAGTTCTTTAATTTCTTCTCCCAGATGTTTATTTCGGTCCTGAGATTCTCTCAATAGCTGTGCAAGATTAGCCTGGAAATATCAACACATTATGAAATACAATCAGAAACGGAGGAGTGGATAAATGTGGGGCTTTATTAGGTTTATAGGGGCCGGTGTCCAAGCCCAGCTGAACCACACAAAGCCCATTAGAGTAAACACATATATGAATGCAGCGACTGTGCAGATCACGCCACTACAACTGCATAGAGGAAAATGAATTTGGCCATGAACCTCAATTTGGGGATGTTGTTTGCAGAATGGCTCACGACCAGTAATGGAGGAGTTGGTCATATTCTACTTAAAAAAATTTTTTTAAAGAGCTCCTTACTAAAAATCTTGCAAGTGAACAGAGTTCAATTCTAAAATTTGGATTAACAATATAGGAAAAGTTTCATCTCCTTGTTTAGATAGTTTTTTTCCTTCATGAACTTTTCTTTGCTACCTCAAAGCTCAGCATTTCATCACAAATGGAAGACTCTGGAGAAGAGATGAGTGATGTGCCAGAATTCCAGATACCAGGATCCAGAAGTAACTCAGCGGTCTCCTGGGCTGGTTTTCCCACCTCCCGAGTCCTCTACTCTAGTTTCCATAGTACCGAACAGCCAGGATGATCAGCTGCCAGTCCCATCTTCGTGACTTTATTCCTTCCTTAAGATTTGCCTCCTGCTCAGACCCAAACGCCTCTGTCCTGTGTGGTCAGTTGTCCATTAATCAGCCTCCCCTCTCAATCCCACTTCATCTCATACCATCACTGTCCTTCCCCCAGAGCATGTGGGCACCTTTTACCACGCTCCCCCACTTTTTCAGGTTCCCTAAATTGCTGACTCTCCCCAACTACGTACATGCTTGCATCTACTCAAGCCTATACCTTGCCATTCCACTGAGGCTTGCATGGCTTTTTGTTCTTTGGTACCATTTGTATTTTGCTAGCTGTAATTTGCTCTAATTCTCACCTTGCTAATTGTGTTCTTATCTAACTTTAGCAAGAAGACTGCAAGCTGTGGAAAGGCAGAGGTTCTAGTCTCTGCTTCCTCAGCATCTATATACGTTGTTGCTCTGGGAGGTGCTGGTGTTGCAGGACATGTTTTAAAGACTCGTGATGAATAAATGAATGAAGGGAGAAGGTAAAGAAGCAAAACAAGCAATCGGAATATGACTCCTGGAAAAAAACCATTCAGAAATCGACACGCAGGGATTTTAAAGATGATTTCGAAGATCCCTTCATGTTATGGCTGAAGAAACCCCGATGCAGAGACTTTATGGCACTAGCTAAATCTCCAAAGACTTCACTGCTGATGCTTTGGGGGAATACTCAGTTATGCTAGGTACTAAGAAGAGAATAAGGGTGAGAGAATATAAAGAAAGATTAAACCTGGACTCATTCTTGATTCCTCACTTTACCTCATCCCCCGTAACCCATCTATTGGGGTATCTGGTGTCTCTACCCTGAAGCTACCCCCCAATTTAGCTTTCTCCCAAGCTCTTTGCTGTACCCCGTATATACGAGGCACGACCCCAGCTCAGCATCGTTCACCATTCTCTCTCACTGGATCGCTCTCCCACCAGAACACCCCTCGGCTGCCACCCTCACCTTTTTCAGGCCTTTGTTCCAAGTTGATCGTCTCAAGGGGGCCCCACTGGACCACTGGACCTAATAATGCAAACTTCCCCCCTCCACCCTGAATTCCCACGTCCCTTCGCCTGCACTATTTTTTTTTTTTCCATAGCACTTATCTTTTAACATACCATGTAGTTTACTTCGTGGTTTTTTGCTTACTATTTATTTCCTGTCTACTTCTCCCTACTAAAATAGAAGTTCCATGAAGGGCAGAGAGCTTTGTTTTCTCTACTTGATCTACCCTCAAGCACCTAGTAGATACTCCATAAATATTTTTCTTATTGAGACATAATATGCTGAGCTTGGAGGTTATGGTCTCAGCCTAGGGGAGGATATGAAATAATAATAACAATTAACAATGCTAAAACCAGTGCCTGGTGTAGAGTCCTGCATAATAAAACCCCACTCATCCCTACCGGCTGGATTTAACCAAGCCCCAATTTCTACTCACTTATTTGTGAACATTACTCAACAATGCGATCTAATTTTTCAACTACATCTTTGCAAAGGTCATATCTTGTAATGGTTGCATTCCAATCTCTCCAGATTTCCGTTCTCAGCAGACAAAAATTGGGTGAAGGATGAGAAAAATTAATTCCCATGTTTACAGGTAGGAAACCAAAGAAACAAAAGACTCTGTTACCAGAGGACTATTTCAGGAAATTTCTCTTGATGGAATCAGACAGACTAAGTTGGATCCCAGTTCTGCCATTTACTGGGCTGGGTGACCTTAGATGAGTTTCTTAATCCCTTGAGTGTCCCCATCCGTAAAATGGAGTAACTTCATGTGGGGATTTGATACCAAACTTGAATAATGAACACAGGACACCCACCACAGTGCTTACACACAGTAGGTGCTGGTTAAAGGCTGGTCACCTCGGCTTGACTGTGTCCTTCCACTTGCCCCAACTCAGCCTCTCAGGGAACGATTGAGTACGTGTGGCCAAATGCCTCCTCGAACACAGTTGTCTCCTTTGTGATCCTGCCCCTTCACTGTTCCTTATTTATCCATTTATTTATACAACAAATATTTATTGAGCACCTATCATGTGCCAGCCACTGTTTAAGACAGCAATAAGCAATACAGACAAAACCCCTTGCCCTTGTAAGCTTACCTTTTTATAGATAACATGGCATTACTTAAATTACATTACAA
>NW_006441953.1:18794502-18802029 GCF_000325575.1 Pteropus alecto | reverse complement strand
AGTAGGCCGCACTGGGAAGGCCGCATTTAAAGCAAGACTTGAAGAGGAAAAGGGGTGAACGTGAGCCTTGTGGATATCCGGGGGAAAGTTCCAGGGAGGGGAAAAGGCAACTGGCTCCCTCCTCTCCCTGTCCCCCATCACGCTGCAAGACATCTACTCTGGAGAGCAGGAGGAGGCTGGCCCCAGATGCTGCAGTGAAGTGGAGAGATGATTCAATTCCTGATTATTTTTTTTTTTTCCTGGTTCCTCCCTCCTCATCCTCAACAGATGGAGGGACGGGCCCCCAGGTGAAGTGACTGGCCCAGAGCGGGGCTGGAGGAACAGCCCTGCAATGGCTCTCCTGGCTGAAGGTGGCCTCCCAGAGCCGACCTCTGTTACATTCGGGCATCTCAGCACCCCATCTGCAGGAGACACAGCAAAATTCACCTTCACAGGAGACACAGCAAAATTCACCTTCACAGGAGCCTACCTTTTCTTAAATGGCAAAGAAGTGGTAGGAAAGAAATGCTTGTAAGAGTAACAGTGAAAACTTAACAAAAGACACACACAAAAAAGCAACATCCCCAACCTTCCCTTTTTGAATCAAGAACAGCTTGAGCCCCTCTGGTGGGTGGGAGGACCCTGACCTTCGCTCACCAACATAACTGCAGTAGCTAAACCAATAGGACTCCATCTCAGTGGTGAAAGACCAGTTCTCTATCCCCACTCAGTCACAGACCAGTACTTTAGCAAAATGCAATAAAAATCAATTACTAGGAAAATGAATTTAAGAAGACATCAAGATCCCAAGTGTTTGCTAGCTAGACTTAACAGATATAAAATAATGCTGTCAAAGTTTCTGAACACTTACTCTCAATTTCTATACTTAGCCTGTCCAGAAACAGCAGCTTGCAGCCTAGCACTGGTCCTTGGGCCCCACTTTGGGCAGCACTGGGCTCAACGATGCTCCCAGGATATAGACATTAGAGCAGGGCGGGCACCCAGTATGTACCTCCAGGTTTCCAGTGACACGTGAAGCGGAGGACAAGGCTGCTTTTGGAAACCACGATTCAGAGACTCAGTGATGTGACTGTCAAACATTATTTGCTCTGTGGCTTGGCTGAAGAGAAACCTACCAAAATAAACTCAGGCATATCTACAGTAGCTGCGAAACAATAGTCAATCAGAATCGCGTCACCTCCAAGTGAGTGAGTTCACAGTAAATCTACACCAGCCTTAAAATTGACCCCTAGAGTAGGCTGAGGCGGGGGAGGCGCCCACTTTCAAGCAGGTGACTTGTAATTCTCTTTTACATGTCACAGGCTGGATTACTTGTCAACACACAGTTCTTTTCTATTCAGTCCTTCCACCTCCTCAACTCCAAAACAATAACTTTGAAAACTAGAAAATGACTATTCTGATATGGTGCCTAATTCCTTGACATACACTTTGAAGTACAAAAAAAAAAAAAAAAAAAAAAAAAAAGGAAAAGAAAAGTAGTACATTTCAAAGCACCCGAAATAGAGGAGAAAAGTTCACACAATTCTTTTGACCAAAAATAACACCCATGACTCACACACATTCACTGTAACAATCCATCAAGCTAACACATGGCGTCTGCTTATAATTTATCAGCTATGCAGAGCATTTTGTCCCCGTGTTATTGAGGACTCTGTGACCATCGGTATAGAATAGCAGCACGATGTACAGGA
The DNA here is from genome assembly GCF_000325575.1 of Pteropus alecto. Taxonomy (NCBI): domain Eukaryota; kingdom Metazoa; phylum Chordata; class Mammalia; order Chiroptera; family Pteropodidae; genus Pteropus; species Pteropus alecto. The sequence goes on along the minus strand of NW_006441953.1, from coordinate 18,800,338 downwards.
AATGTCAGAGGAAGGTGGCAGACCCTCTAAGGCTGGGTTAGATTTCACAGGCAAGGAAAACAAAACCGAGAGATTATTTCCTCTAAATCTCTGGGGAAGGGGGCGAGCATAAATAGGAAAACATGAAAAGGCTTAAAAAGAAGCCTCTTCTAAATATTCAAATCTAGCCAGGGCCGACATTAAAGGTTGACATTTTAGCTCTGATCATAGAGAAATGCTGAATATAGTGGAATATATTGTAGAATCCATATATTTACATCGCTCTTTTTGGCTCGAAGTTTATCTATTAAAATTGGGATGGGGAAGGCGATGAAGAGAGATTTGATGAAAATATAGCCTGGACACTCAAGGCCGAAAGCATATCACAGCTCTCCCCTCCCACACGCCTTCCTTCACGAAGGAACAACTCAGCCCCCAACGACAACCGACGTTGCAGAAGCATTTCACCAAGGCCGTGCCCTGCTGTGGGAACCGTGAGGCTCATGGAAATCCTCTCTGCACAGAGATGAAGACTCCAAACCCTGACAGCCGCTGTGAGGGCGGGGATCTGGGAGCTGACAGACCAGCGTGCATCAAGCATCTCGCCCCAGCGCTCCGCCTTTTTGAAGAAATTCTCCCTGAGGCAGACTCGTCCTGTGGGCAAAGGGAAGGGTTCTCCCACCTTTCTTCAAGGCCTACTGCTTCCTAAACACTAGCGCTTGCCTCTAACACTGTGTTTCAATTCCCTTATAAATGCCACAAAATATGTCAGCACGGTTTACCTCCAGATGCAACACATTCTTTTAAACTTATACGAAGTGATGGGAGATCCTTAAAAAATGATATGTCCCATTTGGCGATGACGATCACTGTTAAGAACTCCTGTTTTCAGTGATCGAGTAATCGACACTGGTTCACAAAGAAGGGACTTCAGGATACTAGTTGTAAGAAACAGCCCCAAATCTTTGAGATGAGGACAAAAGGGTGCACAGTATATGGTTTCTCCCCCTGATGTAAGAAATGAAAAGATGTAAGAAACGGATATGAGAGGATCAGAATGTGCCACTCCAAAATATGCACTTTGTCATAGGATTATTTTGAGCTGAAGGCAATTGAGAATCAACAGATACAGAGAGTTCTCTTTCCTCCTTTTTTCTGCCTAAAAGCAGGGCATAGATTTCCTTTTGGGAAGGGGTCACATCCTCTTCAGTACCAGGAAGAGGAGAGCATCTCATCACCAGAGACGGAGGGCTGGCATTGTAAATAATCCTACCTAAAGTAACTCCCATCTTCCGTTAGTTCCCTCATATATTACGTAGTCACGTTCCCATCATTTATCATCCTTTGAAGCCTAAACCTCCTTTTTATTTTTGGTTAAAATGGTATGTAAAACCCCGAGTCTAACCACTTTGAGTTTCACTTCTTGTCTACGAACTTACATGCAGGTAAAATATTCATAAAATTGTATGCTTTTTTTCTCTTATCAACCCATCTTTTGTTAGTTAAAGTCACAGGCTCCCATTCATGGATCCTAAGAGGGTAGAGGATTAAAGGAAAAAAAAAAAAAGAAAATGAAAGAAAGTAATGAAAAGTTTGAGATTAACCTTCCAACCTGGCGCCAGCCCAGACACTGGAAGAAGGGTGAAAGGCGCAGGCCGCCTGTTTTCACCTGAGTCCTTAAATAATTCAGACTAGTTAGTGCAGGGAGGAGGCAAGAGAATTAAAATGTTAATCAAGCCACAATCAGAGACAGCAATGTGCTGATCAGCCCTGCAGCCAGGCGGGGAGGACACGTGCAGAACAAGAAGATGTCTGCTGGATTGCTGACAGCCCGTTCCCCACACCTGTGAAGGGGAAACAGGTACCAAGAGTCGTTCCCTATGGCTAAAACCATGGGGGACCTACGGATTAAAGGCTGGGACCTGCCAGCAGGCCTTTCCCGCCACACATTCTTACCTTTTCACGCTACGTACTCTTCCCCTTCTTCACTGTATGTTCAAATCAAAGGAAATGGGGACGAAAGAATGACGTATAAACTGAATTCCCCGAACACTCAGGGTCCCTCTCAGTGCCTTTACTGTCTCTCGGTCTCATTCGCTGTCCCTCTCACTGTCCCTCTCACTCTCTGCCTCTGAGAGGAGACCGACCACGCTCTGTCTGTGGAGAGTTACCCCTTTTCCAATAAACTTTCCTTTTGACTCTAACTTTGGCGTGTGTGTTGAATTCTTTCTACGCTTTCTGCCAAAAGACCCTCTTCTCTCAGTGCAGAGCTTGGTCTCCCCTGACAACTCGGGGAAATTTGCCCTGTCCTGCATCACAGTGACCAGTGGGGGAAAGAAGCAAGGTTCCAGGAGCAATCCTTTAAGCATCCGAATCTTTGTAATTTATTAGATATATGTCATTTCAGTAACCTAGCCATGGCAAAGTTACTTTACATCATAATATAAACATGATGCATTGCCAGAAAGCCCTATAATTTCTCAATTTGCTGACACGCTAACACTGGAATTCAAACATGGGAGGGGAAAAAAAATGAGAGACAGACAGGTAAAATCTTGACCTAGGCACTTCCCTCAAGAGGAGCAAGGAGAAAAGCATGTGAGAGAAAGAGACCAGATTTAGAAAACGCTGCTCACCCACTTAAAAAGTTCGCTGCTCTGCCCCTTTCAACCCACACCTTCTATAGGGGAAAGTACTAGATTAAGTAACAATATGTAAAAAAGACAAAAAAAATGCTTGATGAAACATCAAGTGTTCTTGAGAAGTGTGATTGATAGCAAATTTAATTGCAGTTTCTACTCTGCTGCTTTGGTCTGTGGTGACTTCTGTGTTAACAGTAATAGAGTGAAACTTGTTTTGCTGAGCAAGGCCCCCCTATTCATAGCAACTGTCAAAGTGACGACCTCTGCTACAGCGACAGCTTTCTTATTTATGGAAAAAAAAAAAAAACAGCCACCCAAGGGCTTATTCCATACATATTTTTTTGGCTGTGCAAGGAACCCTCAGCAGCCTACTCCCACCTCATAATCTCAAAACACACACTTGCGAGTCAATGCATTTCCAGCCCACAGGCAAACACTCTTCAATAGGTTTGGGAGGTTGCTATTTAAATAAATGTTTGCTTAATCTTGGTCATTATGATTCTGCATCTGCCACTTAGTGGCTCCCTAAACAGCTCCCAAATTCTTCAGACTCACTGAGCCTAAATTTCCTCATCTATAAATTGGGGGTTGCTCTCACCTTCCTCACAAAATTGTTGCAAGGATTCAAAAGGCTTGTAGCAAGAGGCATTAGTGTTTGGAAGGAAGTTACTGTTCTGTTTTGGGAGATTTCCCACAGGCTGGGCCCTGGATGTCTTCCCAGTTTCCCTGGAGTGACAGTAAAATCGTACTGTTCAAAGTGCTATGAAAGAAACATCTCAAAGCACTGAGACCTTTGAAGGAAGTTTCAGGTTCTGAGCATCAAACCGGGACGCAGATACAAAGTTACTCTGATTTGCAGTCATCCGGGACTAAAATAAGATTGACCAAGAAGACTTTACTGAAGTAAAAGGCTCCCTCCCATCCCACAAAGGGCCACTCTGTGCTCTGATTTCTCCAGGGTTGTCATCCTGGTGCATGTCACCGTCTAAATAAGCCATCGCTTTTTAAGGGAAGAAAGCAAAGGCTCCCTCCTGGACCAAGAGGAATGCCTCCTGTGCTACGTCTGCTGGAACTGGAACCCAAAAAAGACTCAAATGTGCCTGATTGTTTATTCAAGGGGGAGTTTGCGTGGGGAAAATGTGCGGTGGTGACCCCCAAAACCCCACCTAACGAGAAGATTAACCTAAGATCATTTAAATTCCTTTGTGTCTCCTCTGGAGAAACTGCTTGTTTAACAAAAGAAAAATATTTAAAGGGTCGTTTGAGAGCTTTTGGCGATCTCTCTCTGCAGTGCAAAGAGGTGTTCTGTGTGCAGTTCTGCCTGGAGTGTCAAGAAGAAATTTTCATTCCAATATCCCACGAGAAGCTATTAGCGCAGTCACTGTTGTCACGATTTCTTCACAGCTTCTTTAACGGATGATTTGCCATTGGAAATTGAGTTGTTTTAAAAAAGGCTGCTAAGTTCTAAAAGGAAGCCTCAACAACTATATCGCTAGAACTACAAACATAAAAGTTCTGATCTGTCCTCTGAGGACGACCCCCCCAAAAGCAGGGAAAATGCATGGCCTGATAGGAGGTAAAAAATTCCTAACTCATTTTCTGGTTCTCCACCATTCCTAAGCAGACGGCTTAATCTTTGGACTTCGAAAACGAGTTGGATTAAATATTGACAATGCTTCCTCTCCACTTACACATTCTAAGAATCGAGTATAGAACGAAATATCTGAACTTGAACCATAAGTTAGAAGATCCGGCTTCTAGTCCTGCTCTATTAATCTGCTGTGTGACTCTGGACAAGTCAGCAGAGAAAATTAAAAAATAGCCAACCCATTTTTGCACTCGCCATAGAATGCTCCCCAAGTACAAGGCAGTAAACGATTCCTCATAAGAACTTTATGAAGATGTCTCATTATTATGTTCATTCTGAAGAGAAGGAAATTTAGTCTCAGAAAGGTTACACGTGGTCACCTAGCCAGCAGGTGGAAGGATTAAATTTGAATCCATGATGCCTATGAAGTGCCCTTGAGACTTTAAGAAAGACATAACCTGCCAGAGTGACCTCAGAAGATAGTTGGGAGATGACGTCCAGCTAGCCAGCCAGCCAGCCTGCCATGTGTGGATACATGATCTCTGAAAAGCACAGAGCACTACAGAGATGGAGAATGTGGCATTGTTTCCGCTTATATCTGAGAAGGACCCATGGGCTGGCTGCGGAAAGTCTGTGAATCTATAAAATTGTACATAAATCTTTCGTGGGTATGCGCCATTTCTGGAGCAAAGGCCCATGGCTTCCATCAGATTCTCAAATCTATCTCTGATTCACAAGAGTATAATAAGAACCACTGATCCAGAGAAATGGAATCGAAACAAGAAGAGAGTCCAACAGGAAGTACGCCTTAGCTCGAGCCACTGAAACAAAATGCCCCAAACTGGGTGGCTCATAAACAACAGAGATTTCTCAGGAAATCTGAAAGCGAGGCTGGAAACCTGAAATCGAGGTTTTAGTCAGGTTTTAGTGAGGACCCTTTTCCAGGCTGTAGGCTTCTCCTCGTACCCTCCCACGGCCGAGAGCAGAGGAAGCGAGCTCTCTGGTGACTTTTACAAGGGCCCTGCTCCATTCATGACCTCATCTCATCCTGACTTCCTCCCAGGGACCCCGCCCCCGAACATCATCACATTGGGGGGTAGAGCGTCACCATATGAATTGAGGAGCAGGGGGGAGGCGACCCAAATATTCAGTCCAGGACATAGTAATCACAGCGATCTCTTCCTCTGAGTCAAGAAATGAACAGGAGAAGAGTCCAATGGGGAGAGATCACAGAGATTTTTTTCTGAGTTAAGAAATGGAAGCCACAGATTCAAGGCCGATGAGCACAATTCAGCATCTTCTTCTTTTCCAATATACGGATCTTGTGACCTTCGTGTCCCATATGTTAACCTGGCAGCTGGTTCTTGTTCTAGTGCCTTCTGCTTATACAAGGTGAACTAGGTCAGGGTGCATGCTTCTAACCCTGAGGAATAAATTAAGAAAATAATTGTGCCTCTCCCTTTCAATACTGGCACATGTATGCCAAAGCTGTCTGCTTCTAGCTAAGTGGAAAGTTTCGTTGTAACCAGTGCCTAAAAATGTAATGGTGCATTTTCCTCCCTATCGTGAGCTAATGAAGTGGGCATCTTAACACCACCTATCCTAAACCCAGTCACATGCCCAAATA
>NW_006441953.1:18786160-18794473 GCF_000325575.1 Pteropus alecto | reverse complement strand
GTAAGAGTCTTCATTTTTCCAAGTCCTGGAACTATCTTCCTTCACTATTTATCAAGACATTTCTCCTATTATTAAGCCAGATTTCTCTCCCTTGCTTTGGGCTATATTTTTCTCTCCTTATTACCGATTACCACTACTTAATATCCTATACAATTTATTTTGTTTCTTGTCTGTTCATAGCATCCCTACCAAAATTAAGATTACTATATTATTCACCATCTAAACCAAGACACTATGGAGAGTGTACTATACATTATGCCAGGACAAGAGGCGTATGTGGAAATGACCCGGGGCAAACTGAAGGTGTCACACTAACCACGATGTATGTTCCATAAGTTCAGGGATTTGGGTCTGACTGTTTTCGCCCCTGTGTTCTTGCCATCGAATTAGCATAAGATGCCCATAAGATGCCCAATAAATAATTATTGAGTTATGGTGGTTCTGAGTACGAGTTCTGCCTCCATCACCAATTGATTACGTCACTTCTCTCCTTGGCTAATTTCCTTAATCTCCATATGCCTCAATTTCCTCACCTGTCAGATGGCAACAATAATAGTAGCACCTACCTCACATGACTGTGCGAGAATTAAATGAGATCATCCACAGGTCCGACACACTGCGAGAGTGAGCACTCAGAAGCAGTGGCTGCCATCATGAATCTCTGTCACCCTGAGCCTGTCTCTAGGACTAGAGGGGCAGCTTTTTTCTAGTGATCGAAGAAGTGGAGTCTGTAGCCCTCCTGCAGTGGCAGCCATGCTTCCCATTCTTCGGAGAAAGCAGGTCCACAAAAAGGGAATTATAGCTGGCACAGAGAATGCTGAGGGCAGACGAGCGATCTGGGCACCTCAGTTCTGGTGGTAGCTGGTCCTGAGGCCTGGCTACATTTCTGCCTCCCGTGGTGGCTGCTCAACCAACCCTTCTGAGGTCCTGTGAGCCAGGAACCTCCTCTTTGGCCCAAGCTGCTTCAAGCTGCCAAGTATAACCAAAAGGTCCTGATAAGGGCATATTAATGTATAACTGATTTTTTTTAAAGAAAGGAATAATGAGGAGGAGGAGGAATGATAAACATTTGCTGACGCTCACTCCCTGCCAGGTGCTGTGCGGAAGACTCTGCTTGCATGACCTCATTTGTTTCTTACAGCCACACTATACAGTGGGCACCATATTTATTCCCATTTTATGGATAAGAAAGCTGAGACTCAGACACCCAGAGGAACCTTCCCAAGGCCACACAATAAGTTTGGTGGGTGTCACTGCTGGCTCCCTAACAGCCCTTCCATCCAGGTGATTAAATCTAAGCCAGTTAGTATATAGTACTCTCCTGGGGAATGTTACAGACCAGGAATGGGGGCGTGTCCTACACTGGCCCAATCAGGCGGGAGAGAAGGACTTATATTCCAGGGCTGGGTTTTCTGCCTCTCTTGAGTAGGGCAACCCAACTTAGAAGAAAACTTATGCCAAGTTTAAGAAGAAGCCGATGTTAAAATGGACACAGTGATAGAGTAGCCAGATAAAATACAGGATGTCCATTTCAATTTGAATTTCAGATAAACAATGAATAATGTTTTAGCGTAAGTATGTCCCTAATATTACATGGGACATACTTTTGCACTAAAAAAGTATCAATTGTCTACCTGAAATTTAAATTTACCTGGATGTCCTGTATTTTTATTTGCTAAGCATGGCATGGAGGACAGAATGAGTACATGATGGCTGTACAGCATCTGAAGCCTGCACTACCTCTGAACTTCTAGTTACATGAGGTCATTGATTCCTTTATTGTTTTAGCAGTTTAGAATTTCTTTCACTTGCATCCCAATGTATCCTACCAGCAAGTCGGTGGTTCCAACCCAGGCAGGAAGGATGCAGAATGCAGGCTCACACCACCATACTAAATCCTCAATGGACAGAAACTGAATGCCATATTAAAAGCTATAAAGCCAGTGTTTAGGACATTGAATTTTTTTTTTTTTAGCTCTGTAAGAATGCAGCTTGAAAGACTTACTGGAATCCATCAGATTCTCCCCAATGTAAATTTTTTATTATAAAGTCATAGATAGAACATGAACTCACTTACACAGTAAAACTCTTTTGTAAATACTAACAAACTCGAAAATCGTGGCAAACGTGACTGCTTATGGCCACCAAAAACACAAACACAAAAGCACCTAGCAATTCCAGATTAAGGGTCTCAATATTTAGACATTAATGATAAATTTCTACAAAATTTTCTTTAGAAAAAAAGTTGATTGATTCTATAGAAAAATGTGACTTTGGATCAAATTCGAAGCATTGTAAAATAGTCAAATAAAATAGGAATGGAGTTATGGGAGTGAGGCGAACCGAAGGGTAAAGGGTGTGTGTGTGTGTGTGTGTGTGTGTGTGTGTGTGTGTGTCCTGGGTGTACTGTTTATACAGCATCAAAAATCACAAGATAATGAACCCAAGGAGTTTATATGCAGTGTCAGGTATATTAACGACCAATGAACAAAAACAAGATGTTGATTTAGCCATTATAATTATGAAGAGACCAAATAATTCAGTGTCCTTATTTGCATCCACCAGTTCTGAAGCTCTGCTCTGGTGCAGACACTTCCCCCTAACATAAAACACACAGCAGTAACATTACCATCATCCAGGCTCCCTTCAAGACCATAAAAGGCTATAATTCAGAGCATGTCAGTCTAGAACGATTGCGAAGTTGAGAAAAGTTTTAATAAAGATATCTTGAGAAAAAGCAATATATATGTATCTATCCATGCAACTAGATTAAAAGAAATTTGATGTACAATGTTCCTGGATGTGATTTTCTGAAAATGTTAACTGTTCCCAAATTAATCTATATATTTAACAAAATCTCCATCAAAATACCAATAGATATGGGTGAGATCAGAGGAGGACTTGATAAAATGTAAGTTTCATCTTCCCGAAAAGGAAGAGCAAAGGGCAGGACTCCAGTCTAAACAGACGTATAAAGTAAAACCAGAATCATGTGCTACAACTACAGGATTATACAGGAAGCTCAGTGGAAAAGAACAGTAAGTTCGGAAACAGATCAACAAAGATGTGTTCATGATAAAAAGAGGCATCTAAAATCTATAGAAAAAAAATTGGATTCATCAATAAACAATGCTGGCTACCATGTAGGAGAGAAAAACATAAAAGACTTGTGAGTTTTGCTGGTAAGATGGCTTTTAAAAGTCTGAAGTGCTAGGTGTCCATTGTTAGATAAATGGATAAAGAAAGTGTGACACACACCCACACACACACACAATGAAACAAAAACGAATGAAGTCTTACAGCCTGCAACAACATGGATGGACACAGAGGGTATTATTTTAAGTGACATAAGTCAGAGAACGACAAATACCATATGATTTCATTTATATGTGGAATCTTAAAAAAAAAAAAAAAAAGTGTCTATGGCCATGCCACCCTGAACAAGCCCGATCCTGTCTGATCTCAGAAGCTAAGCAGAGTTGGGCCTGGTTAGTACTTGGATGGGAGACCGATTAGGAAGACCATTAGTACTTGGATGGGAGACCAACTAGGAAGACCAGTGTTGTAGGTGTAAAACATAAAAAAATAAGGGATTTTAAGCTGACAAGGTCCTTGCAATCTGTGGGGTCAACCAAGGGTTGCCTCACCTAAAAAATAAAAAAAAAAGAGCAAACAAAACAAAACAAAAATGGACTCATATAAACAGAGAACAAAATGATGGCTGCCAAAGGAGAAGGAAGGAGTGGGAAGATGAGCGAAAAAGGTAAAGGGAGTAAGAAATACAAACTTCCAGTTATAAAATTCATAAGTCACGGGGATGTAACGTACAGCACAGGGAACATAGTCAATAGTATCGTAATAACTTTGTGTGGCGACAGATGGTTACTAATCTTATCCTGGTGATCACATCATAAGGTACGTTAAGTGTTGAATCACTATGTTACACACCTGAAACTAATTTAACGTTGTATGCCAATTATACTAAAGTATAAATAAAATAAAAAAATAAAATAAAATTGTTTTAAAAGTCTGAAGCAGCAGGAGGTAACAGCACAACAGTATCGATCCCTGGGCCAGGAAGCGCAAGTGCTGCAGCCACGAACCCTCAATCACGGTTTCCCACAGGATTCTCAACGAGAAGGGAATGCAGTCGACCAGGTGCCTTCGCCCTGCTGGACTTCACTGGGTTTCCCTCGCCCTTAGCCCCATCTCAGCCCCTCTTTGTAGTCAGCATTTCCCTACCATTCACTGCCCCCAGGAGTACAAAAGGATTCTGGAAAATAAAAGATTTCTCTATACATTGGGGGATTTCCTGATGCCCCTAATTGCTGTGTAAGGCATCAATATGAACAATCGGAGAGAGATCAAAAATCAGGAATAAGTCTTACCTGTTTCCTCTTTTCGGGGGGAAGTGACGGATCTCCATCCTACAAAGAAACAAATGCTATATTTTACTTAAAAAAAAAAAAAAAAGATGTGTTTACCTTCAAGGAATTGAACCAAACTATGAATTAAGTTCAGATACTCCCCACCCCTAGTCCCTGCAACCAGTAATGTGCTCAAATACACTTTTAAAAAATTAACTATAAACTGAACCAGAGTTATTTTGGAAAAACCTCTAAAGAATCGGTTCCATTTAGGACCAAACCTATATATTTTCTAAAACAATGTGAACCAAAAAATTTTTTAAATAAACCAACTGGATTTATCAAAATTATTTTTGAGCATTTCATTTGGTTTGAGTTCCTCTTTTAAATAGTTAGATGCAAAGGAATAGTAATGGACACACACACACACACACACACACACACACACATTTGAATTTTCTCTATGGGCAGAACAATTTGGGGGGTTGGGGAAAGGATATGCTCAAAAGAAAATTAACTGACAACTTCCAGTCCTATCAGAATTTTTATCTGAAAAAAATTCAATTCCTCTCACGTGTGCCATCTAGGAATACAAATATCTCAGGTGAACGAGTAAATGCTCAGTGAGCCAGGGCCCTTCTTCCCCATGCTGTCCATACAGAAGTCAGCACTACGTTAATCTGAGGAATCTATCTACTCTGTCGCTATCCCAGGACAGTTCAATGATCCCAGCACAAATGGTTAAATGTCAGTAATACTGTCAGCACATAAAAAAATTCTACCAGTGAGAAAAAATAAGTAAGAAATGCAAAATAGCACTATGCCATTGGTACCCTCCATTTTGGTATGGTTTATTCCCCTAAAAATCTTGCCGTATGAAAACTTAGAGAAAAGCTAAATGCCCAGGATAAAGGAAAGGTTTAAAGAATTATGAAAATATTACTATGCAACTGTTCTTAAAAATTTGTATGTATGGCCTAGAGAGATGTCCAAAATCAAGTGCTGAGTGAAAAGAGCAAGTTTTAGAACAACATTCATAGAGTGCTGTCCAACAGAATTCTGTGACAATGGAAATGTCCTGTATCTAATTGTCCAGCACAGCGGCCACCATGGAAATGCCCCCATAGCAACAACGCAACCCAATGCAGTCATCACCAGCCCCCGCGGCGACCGAGCCCATGAAATGTGGTGAGACTGAAGGACCGAGTTTGCAATTCTATTTCATTCTAATTTATTCAAAATGAAATTTAAATAACCACACGTCACTGGCGGTTTCAGTATTAGGCAGTCCAGACTTATAATACAAATCCTCTTTAAAATACTCCGTATAAATAGGCACCTACAAACACATACATATATGTATATATTCCATAGGTCACCGTGACGTAATACGTACGATCAGCTCTCGGTATTTCTTCTTCAGGGACTGGTGGCGTTCTCGAAGCTGATTGGCCATGAGTTTGTACTGGTCCCTTTCCTGCTGGCATGTGTCCAGCTCCTTCGAAAGGATCAGCAGGGCTTCCTTTTTACTCTCCAGCTTCCTTTTACACACCAGGTACTACAAAACAGCCAAATCCAAGCGACTGGTCAGTCAACAGGCGTGGGATTTAGCACACCCTGCAGGGTTGGTTTTTTGTTTTGTTCTGTGGCTTTTTTTGTTTTTAGAGACCATATATCCAGAGACATTTGTCAGTAACTGACATATGCACCTAAGGCTGCTACAGTACCTGACATAGTTCCCTCACGTCACCCAGACCTTGCATGAAGTTCATGAACTTTGGCAAACTAGGACAGACAAAATAAGGTAATTGACAAATAAGTTAAAAAGTGGAATACTTTTAAAAAATTACATAGGTAAATAAATAAATGGATAGCTGGATCCCAAATTTTTTTTAAAAAGTTTTATATATCCAAATAAAATTATGTAAAATTTTATTAAAATTCTATAAAATGATACACATGGAAAAATATTTAATAAAAATTTTATATAGTACTAACAATTATCTCTTGGTAGTAAAATTACGTGCATGTTCTTAAATTTTATTCTTTATGCTTTTCTGTTTCCTATATTTTCTAGAATACTCATATGCCTTCTATAATTAAAAAAAATACAAAATACGTTATTAAAAATAATTTAATTGAACCATAAATCACTGCAATAGATTGTACCTGACCACGCAACCCAGCAGACATTTTCTCACTTGAGATTTTTTATTCACCAACTCGGCCAAGATATGCACTTCTGTGATTCCCATGTAGGCACCCGCCACCCCCATTCCCCAGAGACCAATTTCATGAGCTAAGTATTTTAGCGACACTTTGAATTATCCCCAAACAGTCAGCATACCTTGCTGGAACCCACTCTCTCCGCCGTAAACCACTCTTACCTGACAATCAGCCACCACCTGGGTCAGTGTGAGCCCCGACTGGGACTTTTTTACTTTTACTGGATGCACTGCACCGCCTGGTGTTACTCACACATGTGAAATGTGGCACTAAATACCTTTTGAATTTGCCCCGTAAAAGACCAAATTCAGAGCATTCATGAAAACAATTTATAGTTTCATTATACACTCTGACACGAGCACTTTGTCATTATGGACGTGCACACAAAGCGGAGAGAATCAGCACTCCCGTACCGTTAGAGTCAACGCTCTTTTATGGACAAAAAGCATTACTCATATATAGTGCTTGCTCGGAACTGACTTTGTTAAGTTCAATTTCAAATAAATGCAAGGCGAAGAAGAGAGTTTTGTGCATTAGCATGTTTTTTTTTTTTTTTCCTTATAAAAATAAAAGTAATTGCTTAGGTTCCAAAACAACGAGGGATAAAAAAGCCATTCTGAGATGGATTTGAGTTCTAAGAGAGGACACTTCCACCTTGGATGGATCGTATTCCTGGCGGTAATGAGGTTGGAATCCTGCCTTAAAACATCCTGGATTTTAAGACTTTGACATCGTCTTCGTGGAGGCAAAAATGGTTCTGTTGCCACAATGATTTCTCAAGAGGAAAATCCCCAAGGAGTAAATATCAAAGGAGTATCTCAGAAACCTCAACTGCAATGTCCTAAGGGAAATATTGAGATTTCACAGGAAAAAAATACCATTTACACACAATTGAAGAGCTCTGCCCTTGTGCCTTCAGTTCTTTGCTCATTACCCGCAGCCTCTGTTGTGTCGTTAGGATTGGTGGCACCAAGATGGTCACCTTTGTCCCTTTAATTTATCAGATCCAAAGCTAAGGCCCCAAAGATACCCAACATTTTCCGACTTTGGGAAAGTAAATCCCAATCTTGTGGAAACGCTGCAAGGTGCAGTAGGCAAGGCTAGCTGTAACATGCGGTCTCCTGAAGGGGCACGGGGATGGGCCACCACTCAGTAGCAAAGTGGAAGTCTGAGTCCCCTGACCTTGAACTACGATCAGTTAAAGCCCAAGAGAGAAGCCGTTTCCCTCACGAGGCATAGTCCAAGTGGGTTCTCGGAAACTGTAGGGGTGGTAATCGGACGCCCTTCCCTTGGGTCTAAGGGATCTGGCAGAAAACAGGCACATAGGCCTCTCCTCAGAGCCAGTGGCCGGGATTTGAGGAGAAGGAGCACCGCAGTGTGACTTCCCCATGGCGTGGAAAACAGGACGATTACGGCTCCACTAAAGGGTGAGAAAGCAAACGCGTTCTGCCTGGAAGACGGAGTCACATCGAGAAAAGGTTGGTCTTTAGAAAGCCACTGCTGGGCTACTCGTTCTTCTGCTTACTACGGTCCAGAACAGTGGATTTAAAAATTTTTTTATTATATGTCAATTAGTTTTATCAGTACAACAGTCTTAGGCTGAAGCCTCATTTCTAAAACACCTGCCCTGTAGTTCCCCCCACTACACACACACACACACACACACACACACACACACGCGCGCACACACACACACACACACACACACACACACACACAC
>NW_006441953.1:18756296-18786147 GCF_000325575.1 Pteropus alecto | reverse complement strand
CACATCAACAAGGAAACCTGAAAAGACTGCTCTACGCCACCCTGGGATGCTTGTGAAAATGCAGATTTCTGGGCCCCAGGGCAGACCCCCTGAATCAGCGTCTCTTGTGGCTGAGGAATCCGCACCGTTAGTCACATGGCACAGGTGACTCTTACTCCATCTACACTTTGAAAGGCCAGGCCCTGGAGGCCTCCGGCTTTATGGTATCTCAAAAGTTAGGACCAGCTACAGTAGTCTGGAAGGACCGAGAGGCCACAGCAGCGCACGAGTTCAAGGCTAAAGCACAGACTCAAGACCATGCTGGGGGTGTCCACGCCACCTCTGGTAGCACAGAGGTGTTCTAAACAAGTACAAGCACAGACTACATTCTACTGCACCCGGCCAAAGATCCTATACATGCAGAGTCTCATCGAAACAACAGTAGGAGACTAGGAGTCCTGCATTCGGTGGGGGGTATTGGCGAATGGGACGTAATCTCTTGCTAGCATTCTAAAATGGTGATAGCTTCGTCCTGTGATGGTAGCTGTTAAAATGTCCCATGTCCTATCTGCCCAATTGGAAACAAACAGCAAAAACAATAACAACAACAACAACAATAAAAACTGGAAGGAAAGAAAAAGATCTTGAAGATCTTCCCGTGAGAGCTTTGAACAACCAGCCAATTCATGGATTTGCTCCTCAGCCTTAGAAGGGACCAATAAAGAACAGAAAGCCAGGCCGGCCACGTGACTGTGCTTGGGATGTTTCGGCTCCTAAAAGAGGAGGTGGACGGCAGAAAATCACCAGGCGGAGGCAGGAGGCCTAACAATGTGGGTCTAACGATGAATTGCTGGGACCCTGGGAAGGCCACAGAACACAAGGGACAATACGCACACACAGCGTGGGCCTAAGTTTCCATACTTGGGAAATGAGGGGGGTTCCTGGGGTGCCCTCCAACTTGAGGAACTCTCAATTTTAACACCTCACTCAATATCACTGGGGGTGGAGGGTGTCAAGGAAAAGAACGGTGGTGAGGGGCTCCAGTCCAGGAGGCATGACTCACGTCGAGCCCCCAGGAATCACTTCCTCTGCTTTGTCTAGGGCAGAGCCAGCGCAACGATTTCCAAAGGTGGCCTGCAAAAGTGACAGTTCCAGAATCTCTCTATGGCAGGGGCTTCAGGAGAGCTGCCTGGATGGACGGGATGCCGAAGCTGTGTTTCAACAACAATTTATGACATAGTGGGAAAAGGCTAAATGTCTATGAGGTTGACGTTAGGGCCTCTCTCTGATATTCCTGGCTCTCCTTTCTTTCCAGGCACGTGGTGGGACGGTCCTTCCCCACTGCTTTGGAATAAAGCGGAGCCCTATCACTTGCTTTATCCAATAAAATGGGATTAGAAGAAACACTAGTCACTTCAAAGGTGAAAGCACTTAAGAATCGCCAAGCCTTCTCCTCCCCTGTTGCAACATTTGTGGAAGCACATGCTGCTCTGGAGGTGCCATAGGAACAAAACAGCCTAGCGAACGGCGCCAACACAGCAGACAACTGCCCTGGAGCGGCACTGGGGTCCATGGGGAAATTCGTGTGATCCAGAAACAAACTTTTGTGGTATTCAGATTTGGGGGATATTTGTTACCACAGCTTAACTTAGCCCATTCTGACTAATACAGTCCGTACCAAAGAATGGGAGGGTGGGAGACTGGTGGAGGTGATACCTGCTCTGTGCTTCTGCTGAATCACCACAATGATGAAAAGGATTAACATTACCGCGATGACTAACAACAACAAAAAATAAAGTTTTGTGACAAATGTTTTCCATGTCTGATTGGCATTAATCCTCACAATGCAGTGAGGTTAATATGTTGATATTACGTTTCTAAATGAGAAGTGAGGCTTAAAAAGTTTACGTAATGTGCCAAGGGATTGGCACAGCCAGAATCTGCACCCAGATCTTTGCAGAGCCAAGCCTGCGAACCCCCAATTCCTGACAAATTAAGCATTCTGTGCCCATCCCCCCCAAAACATACAAAAAGAAAATCAAGATATTCATGGAGTTGGTTACTACATCAAGTTGGTATTCCTAGCATAAGGAAGCAAAGAAAGGGCAATTTTGAATTTGGCTACTTTTTAGACATAGAACAAACAGGTAAAACCTTTCTCTCTTCACCCAGCCCCGTCTCTCTAAAACTGGGGGGCTTGCCTCTTCTCTCCTTAGATGCAAAGCCTGAAGGAAGGAGGGAAAAAGCAAAAGAATCCACAGGCCTCTCTCCCCTCTGCTCTTTGTGAGGGAGCCACATGGAAGCGGAAAGATTTCCATTCACTTACAAGAAATGGGATAGAGCCAGAGGGTCCCCGAAAAGAACTAGCGGGCTACTTCCTCAAAGGCGGCTTGGTCATAACAGGAGTTTTCTATAAGGGGTCGTCGGTCTCGATCGTTTAGTCAACAAATATTTTCTGGGTGCCTTCTATGTGTTAGGCACTGAGCCAAGCATTGGAAACGGTCCTGTCGTTTTGAAAGAAAAAACATGATACCTGGATGACAAAAATTTACCTCCATAATCCCATAGGGATTTTTCTGAAACCCCAAAAGTTCTAAAAACTGAAATCATGTTCGTATCCCACTAATGACCTCAGCCGAAGTCATTTATGGTCTTTATGCCACTGCATGTGAATATTCATACATTTGCTGAAGACGAATCAGTGTGTCTGATTACTGGCTGCTGGCCACAGCTCTACCGGAGATGACAACAAAATACACAGTATGCTCATCGATTCCCTTCCAGATGCCAAAAGTCCCCTGAAACATTTGGGGCCCAAGGATTTTGAATTGGGAACCTGATTTTTACTTGAAAGTCAGCCTTGCAAATATCTACATAGTCTTGAAGACAAATGTGTGACTAAAATCAAAACTTTCTCAAGCAGTAATTGCCCCACACTTAAGCATTTATTAGATTTCAACATCCTTATGGAGGCCGGAAAAAACGAAAAGTACGTTACATGCAGTAAAATGTTCAAGTTGCCATAATGCCGAGTTGCCTGTTCCCATAGCCTCCTAATTTCTTTATTCTTTAGGGAAAAAATGAATGCTGGAGCAGGGCTAAGCCTCACCGCTAACCCGAGTGATTCGCCCAAATGCAAAGAGCAAGGTTCCCGGCTGCCAGCATATTCCCTAACAGTGTTTCCCAAACTGTGGGTCATGATACATTAGTCTGGGTAGTGAAATCAGTTCATTTGCAACCCTCATTTAAAAAAAAAAAAAAAGACACAGAATAGAATAAAAAGTATCACTGTTCACCCCGTGCAGTAGAGGTACATACTGTTTCATGGAACTTTTCTTTTTGAATGTGTGTGTGGGAATGAACACGCATATGTGAATATTTCCACACATATTTGTTGGCTGCATTTTAAAAGTTTGAAATCTACTATTCTGTAATAAGCCGCACTGCACATTTATTCATTTGTTCAACAAATATTTAGTGAAGGCACCAAGAGAGGCAAGAGTGGAACTGGGGGGTGATGTTGGGGAGGGGGGGCAAGGGGAAGCTACACACAGGAGATGCTGCTTGAAATGAGTTTTGAGCGATGAGTAGGCATAAAACGCAGTCAAATAAAGGCCATTACGTAATGGACATCGTTAGCCCGTTCTTTGAGACGGAGGCACAACTCTGATTAATTAATTAAATGTTTGCTCTGCTCGCCTCACTGAGGTTACTGTGAGCTTGAAATAAATGGGGCTATGATAAAATTTGGTTCTGTAAACTTTTTCAAAATTAAAGGTATTTTTATAGCACTTAAAGCTTATAAAACACTGCCATGGGTGCTCTCTCATTTGAAAGTCAACCCTATGTGACAAGTGGGACAAATACTGTTTTTCCCATTTTATAGACAAAATAACTGAGATTGTCTTTCCCAGAGTCACATTAACTAACAGTTATTAGCTCGAACTAGGACTCCTAACTACAAATTTCAAGCTCTTTTTACTATTCTCTACTGGCACCAAATAAACGATTAGCAGGTCCACATATTAGCTCTATTGACTCATATCGTAGTTTTAACAAGACACTCAGAGGTAACTGTGTAACTGAAAGCAATGCATTTTAATTCTTAGTATTTTGAGACCCTATTCAGAAGACTAGCAGCCCACCTGGGGCCTTTTCGACCCTCTTCCCTGGGCAATGGCTGAAATGCAAGAGGCCCCCTGCAGATCTGCTCAGTGATCAGCCAACTCCATGTCCCCAAGAGGCCTGGCTAGCTGAGTGTTGGATGACAGGCTCACACACTGGGGTCTTTACCAGCTGAACTGCAGGTGTGACATACTTTATTTTTCCAAGGGCACTTACGTAGTTGTGGAAGTGGTGACTCAGGCCCTAGGCCTCTTCTCTTGGCTAACTCGAATCCCAGCCTTACCCCTGACCCCATCAAGGTGATCTCATCCAATCCAATGGCTTTCACTGTCATCTCTGTGCAGATTTCACTCAGATTGATATCATCGGCTCGGCCCCCTCACCTGCACTTCTTACTGTGATAGCCAGCTGTATTCCTCCCCCTGAATATCTGAGCGGCGTCCCAAACTGAACCCTTGATGTCCCCTCGAGCCTGTCCCTCCCTGAACCTTCCCTCTTGGTAAATGGTACAAATCATGTTTGGTTTTCCATAAAAACCTTGGAGTTGTCTTTGCCAATTCTCTTTCTCTCCCAGCCCTCATTTAATTCGTCAGCATATTCTATCGGCATTACCTTCACAAGATATATTGAATTCGAATACTTCTCACCCACTTCAACCACGATCGCACTCATTTAAGCCACCATCGTCTCTCAGGTGGACTTTGGCCCTAACCTCCCGCTTCCGTCTCATACTTCTACCCACCTATAGTCTATTTTTTTATGTACTGATGAGAAAGATGCTTTTTAAGTGAAAAGAGATGGTGACATGTGGTAGCTGAAAACCCACTATGGCCTCCCGTTACATTTAAATTAAAATCCAGTCCTACCACTCGCCCTTGCTTACTGCTCTCCACGCTCACTGGCCTCCTTGCTAGTCTTTGACCACATCAATCCCACTCCTACCTCAGGACCTTTGCACATTCCCTCAGCGTGGATTGTGTGGCTTGTTCCCTGTCTTCATTCCAATCTCTGCTGTAATGTTTCCTTCTCAGGAAGCTCATCCCTGTCTGCCACCGCCCCAGACTCTCAATCCCTTTACACTGTTACTTCTCTTCATAGCGCTTATCACTTGACCTGGAGTTAAATAGCTAATTATTGGTTTATTTTCAACATGTCCCTCTCCATGGCAGCGAGGACGTTGTTTTTTCATTCTAGATCCCTAGTTCTGAGAACAATCCATGGTACATAGTTGGTGCTCAGCATACATGTGTAATAAATGAGAAAGCTTCATATATCATCTTACTATAGCCTCAACAGACCTGTGACACATGTGATATTGTCTCCATTTTACAGATTCTCAAACACACAGCAAGTGAAGACCACAGGAATCATCTGAGCCAGGCCCTTCATTCTACAGATGAGAAAATTAGGACTCAGAATGGTGAACTGACTTATCCAAGGCTGGTTGGACCCAGAGTTGCAAAATCAAAACTAACAATCTTCTTATTCCGAGTTTAGCGGTCTCTCCACACTACCAAGCTAAGGTACACACTCCTGCTAGGGAGACATAAATGCCTATAAACTTAGAATGGTGCTTGGGACTTTTAAAAAATAGTAATAACGACGATTATTATTATAAAATAGATAACAAAAAGTAGTCTGATCATCATTCACCAAGAGTTATCAACTGTAGTATGCTAAATGCTATGAAGAGATACAAAGCTCCCAGAACATAGAGAAGGTAGTCGAGAGCCATGGTTGAGAGCTGGCAGAAGGAGCTGAGATGCCCGAGTTCACATCTTGGCTTTGCCACTCACTCGCTGTGCGGCCGATTACGTAGTCTCTCTGCGCCTCAGTGTCCCCCTTTGTTAAATGGTATAGTTAGAGTATCTTCACGAGGCTGACGTGATCATTCAAAGAATTAGTATATGCAAACACCGGACACAGTAAATGCCGTAAGCGTGTTAGTTGTTCTTGCGGCTGTTTCAGTCACTAGGAGGGTGACTGCAGCTGGCCGGAGAAGGTACTCCGATTATTGGAGGAGGATGTGGACATCTGAAAGGGATCCCGAAGGACAGGGAGCGGGATTTGTTCTGTTTAGGGATGAGGGACGTCGTGACAGGTAGTGGTGATGAGAAAACAATACCCCTGGAAGGAAAACGGCAACCACGAAGCACAAAGCTGAGCCCCCAGAAGGCAAGGGGTCAGAACAGTGCCCGATGGGCTGGGCTGGCTTCGGCGGAGGGGAGGGAATGCGAGCTGTAAGATAAAGCTGGAGAGAGAGATAGATGAAGGCCAGGTCAGAAAGGGCCTAGAAGTGCTGCCTCGAAATTCAGATTTTAATCTCCCAGTAAGCAGGAGCCCTGAGGGTCTCTGAATAGGAGAGTGACACTAAGAATCCTTTTAGGAAGACAATTTTGTCCTGACATCACTGTGGAGAGACTGTTCCATGATGTGACTGCAAGTTGGACCTGGGCCAGAACCAAGATTGCTCACACGAGGAGAGGAAGGTGGTTGGGATCCAGCCCCTCCACTTTTCAGGCATACCTCTGGATCCTGTGATTTGATCTGATCCGTCAGGCCTACAGAGAACATACTGGCTTTGCTGTTTCTTAATGTGGGGTCTGTTATCACCTTGTCTAACACAATACTGTTTGGCAGGTTGCTGCCCAGGCAACCAGATGCACTCATGGGTTTAGCCTCAGCCACGGCAGCTGGTATTAGAATCACATAGGTAGGTGAGTGGGTCACATGGCCACCCAATCGCATCTCATAGGGCTGAGCTGAGCAGGGCAAGCCACAGAAAAATGTCCTACTCCTGGTCACTCAGATGGAGCCAAGGGATATACACTTGGTATTCCTTGTGCCTCTGTTTTCACTCTTTGGGCAGAGTGTAATTCTGCTTGTCAAGTTCATGTGTAATGCGGGAGCCAGAGATATTTGCTCTCCTCTCTAACCTCAGAAAAGGAGGGTTTCGGTTTGTTTTCAGGAGATGGGGGGAAGGAAAAAATAAGTATTTTTTGAATGTCTACTCTGTCCCAGGTGCTATTAGGAATAATAATAAGACGACCTTTATTTGATTGTAATAGTTAAGTGCAATAATAATGAACATGACTATTTTCCAAATTGTGCTAAATACTTGGAACATTCTCTGAAACAGGTTGAATGATTGGCCCCATTTTAGAGATGAGGACTCTGAAGCTCAAGGAGGTCCTTCACCGTGAAGGTAACAAGTGGCAGAGCCAGACTGTTCCCTGCATTTATCAGTTACCATCCTTGGTTGTAAGGGACAGTAACTGACACTCTAACATAGGAATGTATTGGAAGAATATTGGCACTCATAGAAATAGACTTAGAAACAGGTAGACAGTGAGGGAGGTGACTCTGGAGGCTGGAGGCAGGACCAGGAACCACCAAGTCTCAGTGAAGAAAGGTCAAGTCAGAGGCCGCCAAATGGGGTAGAAGTGAACTCCATTATGTTTCAGTCCCTCTGTGCCTCTGCTTGAGGGAGTCTCCAACTGGCCTAAAACAGATCATGTGCTTGCTGTCCTTTGCCTGGAGAAGGACAGGACATCTTTTGCTCTCATTAACCTCGAAGCCTTTATTAATTGTGCATAGAAACACAGACGAGGTGAAGTTTACATAGGTGGTATGGGATATACATCTACCAGCTGCAGAAAGGAAAAAAAACCACACACCAAGTAGACTGGGTAATCAGTGAAACATAAATCGAATAAACTTGATAAAATATGCCCAGTTTTTGGCATGTATATTAGATATCATGAAATATTTTTATTATCCTCTCAAAAAGTTTTCTTTTGAATTGCATTTCAATTATATTTTTAAAGCGGAGCCCATAACTCATTTGTCAGTGTTAATTCATGCCCGCCTACAAACACCATGAAGGTAGTCTTGTGCTTATCATTTTAAGGACCCAAACCCACAATTTTCACTACTGAATGGCTTTTATCTACCCGTTTACAGCAATAAAGCAAGTCATAATTGCTACAAGGAAGATCATAATAATTAAATGACTATCTGACATCCTACATTACTATTTGGATGGCTTTACAACCAGATAACTGCTAAGAGAGATGAAGGTAGCGGGATGTCAAGGAGGGGGCCCCTCCACCAAGTGACCCTCCGCATGAAACAATGACTCCAGGTCCTTGGAGACTGTCACTGATAGGAGCA
The DNA here is from genome assembly GCF_000325575.1 of Pteropus alecto. NCBI lineage: Eukaryota > Metazoa > Chordata > Mammalia > Chiroptera > Pteropodidae > Pteropus > Pteropus alecto. Next base: position 18,777,870 of record NW_006441953.1, on the reverse strand, counting down.
GGCTACTCTCATCAGCCGCTGCAAGAACGTCGCCTGCTAATCTCAGCGTGATGATGAACATATGTGGCTGTTGTGTTCACGTTCAGGAATAATTTAGAATCTTCTCCACTGCAGATTCATTCTTAGAGGTATTTCCCCTCCTCCCCGCCCCCTCTTCCTACTCTGTTACTGCCCTCTTCCTACCCCCTCCCCCATCCAGGAATACCTCCTTCCCCACCCAAAACGCAGCTCCAGGTAAAAAGGATTCAACAATCGGCATAACTTCTCCAACCTCAACGAAGTCATTCCCTCCATTCCCAGAATCCTACTTGCCCAGTGATCTCTGGCCAGGACCATCACGACAGCTTCCTCTCATCTCCCTACCTGTCTCATCTAGGTACCAGTCCCTTTGAAAACCATAAGTCGGGTCCTGCCACTCTTCTCTAAAAATGTCGCCCTAAGGAGACTGGCAAACAGTAGCCCTTCAATGGATGGCTACAGTCCTCTGACATTCCCCACCTGCCGCGTGGCGGTCAGTCCCCCCTACTGCACCCCACTCTCGCTCTCCCTCGCCTCTCTCTTTATCCTGTCCTGGACCCAGCACACAATTCGGTGTCTGGGAAGCCCTCTGCCACCCTGTGGGCAGGACAAGAGCTGAATCTTGGTAGCCGCATGGCATTCTGGGTACACCTTGATTAGAGCACCACATGCGGCATCACAGCCACCTGCCCACCTGTCTGCCTCCCCACAGCCTGAGGCTTCTGTGCCCCCAGCATCATTCACCTTTGCATCTCCAGAGTCAAGCATAGCTCCTGGCCCAGAGTGAGTGCTCAGTAAATATTTGAGAAATAAAGGACTTTTTGTTCCTACGAAGCTGAAAAAATATATATATACTTTTTACATACTATAATTGTAATACATGTTTTTAGTTGAGGTAGTTATCAATTTATTATTAAGCCTAAATCTCTAAATCCCATTTTAGCATCATGCTTAGAAAGAAAGAAAGAAAAATAAAGCCTAGTTACGTAAACTAGATGTGTGTGAAGTCAGAGGATAGCTCCTATACGATTGTCAAAATGGCATTTGTATTTAACCTCATTTTTATCACTTAAAATGAGCACCTCCCTACATCACATGGGCATATACTCAGTTCACCCTCTTCGTTTTTTAAAATCTTGCAAATCCACCACCCCAGATAGGCGTATAGGTCTGTCACTTGGAGATACACGTATACTTAACCTCGCCAAACTGATTTTGGGCATCTGTAGTATAAATCGCCACGTGGGGCTAACCACACACTGACGTGCGTTTTGCTCAAGTCCTCCATGGCAATCCCAGCCACCTACCACGACGCGCCGGTGCCTTCAGTAACGAGTCTTTCCCAGCCGAGTCTACACCCGCGTCTCCACTTATACAGCTTCCTGAGCATTTACACAACCCTTGTCTAAAGCTGTGTTCACCTCTGTAATTTTCAGATAACATTTCAGCAATTTCAAGTTGGTAATTTAACGATTCTAATGTCATTCTCTAAGACAGTTTTTTTTTTTTTTTTAATAATCTATCTTTCTCAAAGTCATCATGGTGGTTTCCCCTCTCCCGTAGTACTTTCAAGAGGCAAACTTTGATTTTTTGAATGCCTCAGGGGACATGCCGAGGTTTAAGTTAAATGAGATTTCGGGTATTTGGAAGAGTGGATAATGTGAACTGTAGTAGCTGGGGGGTATGTGGAAGTCACTGACAGTCTGGTTAACTCAAATTTTGAACAAGGAAGGTTCGCCTGAATATGTTTCACTCATGTTATTTCTCCTTTCCTCCCTCTCTCTACTCGGTCTCTACACTCTACAAAGAGTGGCCTATAAAGATGAGGAAATGCGAGGGGAAAAGGTTGGCTGTCCTTCTAGTCGACCATAAACAGTCTAGGAACCTCCCCCTCTCACTCGCTGAAGAGAGCGTATATTTTTAAACATCATTGCTGGCCTAGAGTGAATTTGCTGTCTTCCCATTGTTAGGCAGATCTGACCTTGCCTCGGGCTGAGGTGCTGATGCTGGGGCAGGCAATTCTGGTTTGTTTCAGAGATCAGGTATTCAGGAGGGAGCACTAAAATTCACCAGGCACCCGAGGCTCTTCCTTCTCCATCCAGGTTGCCAGGGGCCTGGGATACATTGGATGTAGGCGACAGCTCACGTCACCAATCCTCACATATGCAACGACATATTATATAACAGTCACAAGTGACATATAATGATAGATTCTCTGGTTGTTTCATTACATGACAATTCGATTCAGTTGCAGAGGGCTTTGCTCATGGACTAGGCAGCAGTAAAAAGTCAGCAAGGCATGGACAACTTTTGGTTAAACTGCCTTTAAAAGCTATCAAACTGCTGTGCCTCATCTTCCCTTTGTCTCAGAAGGAAATCATAAGAAGACCCTAACACCCCCACTATGGATGAGTTATAGCACCCTCTTACATATCTGTCAGCTCTTAACCTCTCAGATCTGCCCCCCGCCAAACACCAGGAGGCAGAGGGGACCTGTAGCAGCATTTCCACTCTATAAACAAAGTACTGAGAAGAGGCTCAAGGGGTGGCATTTGCCAAACTAGAATCATTCCTGGACTGTCCTTTGACAAAAGGTATTCAGGAGATAAAGAGACAAAGGCTCCATTAAGAGAAGCAGTGTGGCGCCTGGGATTTAGAGTGAAATGTGGCTTTCACTACAATCACCTACCACGGGGCTGTGAGAAGCCACTCGCCCTTCCGTGCTTCAGTTTCCTCTTCTATAAATGATGATATGAATGACCAGCATCATTTTGGAGGCTACTCAGTGCCCAAAGATGATTCAGTATTTCACATATATAAATCATTCATCTTCATCACAACCCTCAAAGTTAAACTTTATTACTTCCTTTTACGGATGAGGAAACTGAGACTCTAAGAGGTTAAAAAAAAAAATCATGTAGCTTATAAGTGGCACAGGTGGAATTTGAACCCAGGCTTGTCCCATGCACTTTCTGCTACAGTGCCCTGCCTCTCTCACAGAAGAATCTAAGGATTCTATATGACAATGCATATTTTAAAAAAAAAAAAAGCATGCAATAAATTCTAAAGGCACCATTCTTAGTAATTATCACAGCAATCAAAAGAACTGTGTCAGTTCTATTCAAAGAAAGAAAACGATCCTAAGACTGTCAGTAGACCTCGCCTGTCTGAAAAATATTATCTCTCTGCTGGGGTGAATAGTTCCACGAGAGGGCCAGAGCACTCACGATGAAGATTCGACTCAAGACGGAGCATTTGTGCGAATACTCCCTAGCTCCCATCTCTCTGATACTTGAGTCAGGTGCAGATACTCTAAAGCAAGGAGGTGTTCCATCCCAGTCTGCCCCAAAAGACAGTCATCTGCAGACTAGAGATCTTGAAATCAGCCATGCAAATCCATCACCACTTTAATTATCCAAGTAAATAGAGCTCTTACCACCATATGCCAAGATTCTAATCAATCGTGATCATTACAGTTCCCCCAGTGGTTCTGTCTGGATGTGAACCACGGAGTCATTTCACCTGGGCCCAGCTTTCCACTTCTAGGATGAAGGTCTCCCTAGTGGAAGCTTGTGGCTGGGAGCTGTTTTTCCCCCTGTCTCATATTTTTCTGAACATCATTAATTTACTCCTGTACTTCATCTCTGTCATTCTTACTTTCCACCAACGCCAGACAGTACTGATTATTGAGAAATTTTCCTCAACAAGAACTGTCAGTTCAGAACTTAGCCCCAGAGCATAAAGTTAGGTAGAGATTCATTCCAGAACACGAGTGGGTGTGCAATTCCGGTGATTCAAACCACAAGAGATTTCAGAGGACACATTAAATTGTAAACACTTCTTAAGGTGGAGACTGTTTCGCTGTTTCTCAGACTGATAACTGTGCAAATGGGTTGCTTATGTTAGCAAAAGGGTCCTGTGGGTGACCTGAGTTAACTATGGCTTTCAGGGAAGATGACAAAATCTTCATTGGCTACACATCACCAATAGACTACAAGGCAATATTGGGCATAATTTTGCTCACTGTCCTCGACAGTCAATTTGTCTACCACCACCACGACCTCCATCATCACTGTTCATCAGGAGAGCATTTAAATGGCAATACAATAGGTTACTCCATTGTACTCTTCTCCACGTATGGATTTAAGACCTGACACTTAACAAGTTCCTTGGAGAAGGGAACACGGACATCACTGCTGCAGGTACTGTCAGGGTCTAGGCATTTCTCTTTCAATAAAGAAAATACAGTGACAATTAGGATCACTACAGATAGTAGCATCAAAATGGCTGACATTCCAAAAGGAGATGAAGTTTCAGAGTCAGAGAGAACTAAAAAGGATACAAAGAGTAGTGGCTATCCCAGGGAAGACCCTGAACTTAAGGATCTGATGTTCCTGGATTCTAATCCCTGCCCTGCTACGTCTAGCTGAATGACCTTGAACAAATGAATCTATCTCCACTGAGCCAAAGACCTCTGATCTATAAAATGAGAGCCATGATTGTATATACTTCATAGGATTTGTGAGAAGATTAAAGGAGATAATGAAACAAGGTATTTAGCCCAGTAACTGGCATGCAGCTGGCATTTACTGAGAGGTATCTTTATCATCATCATCATCATCATCATCATCACCATCGTCATCCATAATCATCTTCTTCATGGATTCATCAGGACTGGTTGCTATCCGCATTGTGTGGGAAGGCACAAAGACTAAAGTCGTTACGACAAGTCCTTGAGAAAGTCCTACCAAGCCTGATGGACCCAGATCCAGATATGACCATGAAAGCATCAGTCAAAACACAGATGGCAGACCCTCCTCTACCATTTACTGTGTATCGGGCACTGCTCTGGGCACTTTGCACACGTTAGCTCATTCTGTCCCCACAGTGAGACCTTACGAGGTAGGTACTACGGTGATCCCATACATACATATAAAGTGCTGGCCAATAAGATGGAAGCGGAGGTGTCCTGTGGGACTTCTGGGAAGTTTCCTTAAGGGGAAGGCACACTCGTTTTTCATGTCTTCCTCCTTCCTGCAATATACTAGTCCACAAGATGGAAAGTCTCACTCTTGGAATGGAGTGGCAAACCGGAGAAAGTAAAGGTGACTGGATCCCCGACAAACTGTTAGCCGCCATATGCCCCCGAAACTGCCTACCTCCAAAGTTATTGCTCTTGAGAGAGAAATACAGATAATTCTACCATATTTAAACCACCTTTGTTTCTGGTATTACATTAAAATGAATCCTAAATAATATACCAATATCGCCAAACAAGTGATATTGAGGAAATCTGACACCTTATAATGCAAGATATGAAATCAAATTCATATTAGAACCCTATGTCACCACTGACAGGTGACACTGTATATCCACAACACAAAGTATATAAGTACCATAATCAAGGTATTAAATAGAGTTTAAATGAAAGAATATTTTCGCTCTGGCTCCATAATTCAAAGTACAGCAGTCCTAAAAATGAGTATTTCACTATACCAGGTTGGTTGGTTTACCCATTCATTTGCTCATTCATTCATTCATTCATTCATTCGGTGAGGCTGTGGTAGAGTGGGACACACTTTGGAATCAGAAAAACCTAGAGTTCAAATCCCTGCTCTTGCATTACTCACATATTCCCTCATGTTTACTTATCAACTCTTGTCTGTATTCACCACAGCTATGAAATGGTGGTCATCTAGTTGCCCCCTGAGGCTGTTACAAGAAATAAATGAAATTGTACACGAAAAAGCATCCGGCACAGGACTCAGCACATTAAAAAGGGCTCGATAACATGTTTCCTTTTTCCTTCACGTGTGTGCCTGAACTGAACGTTATATGAAATATGCTTCATGTTGTGCCTGGCACATGTGCTTAATAAATGGAAGAATATAAGAATAACTTTACTGCTATTAGTAACAATGATGCTAACAGTAACAGTAGCAACCAGAGTAGTGGTCCTAGTAATAGAGATAGTAAAATAACCAAAAGCTGAACCTAGAGAGGGTGATTTCGGGGAAGGATCCCAGAGGTGCGTGGTTAATGCTATGTGATCAAGACCCAACTGCTCGGCATCAAGTAGGAGAGTGTTTCTGGGAGACACGTGGAATTTTTTCCCGTCGGTGCCTTCATGGCAGAGTCCAGTAACCCAAACAGCTACTTCCCCAGCTCGCCAATGTCATCTGAAAAGAACCTCTCTCTACACCTGCCTGTGTAAGTTATCCAGTGAGTTTCTCTCCTCCCTCAAAAATATTTTTTTTGAAAAAGGAGTTGAAGAATGAGATGCACTAGCCCCCTAGAATGTGCTGTCCTCTAAAGATTTTTGTACCACATGCCCGGATGCGAGATGACCTCCCCAGGGCACAGGGGCGGGCAGGGCGTTCTGCATGACACACGACGAGTCAGGGAAGGCACAAGTGGGCTACGCCAAAGGCCACAGGAAAGCCTCGAAGGCACTGGCCCTGAGCCCCGTGCTAGAGCCAAACAGAACCCCTGGTGTCGTCGGACTTCTGGGCCTTCTGACAGCGGGGAACAATGCGACCAGTATTTATAAGACAGATGCTCGAAGTCCAAAAAATGTATGGTTTGTCAATGCCGTGGACGCTGTTATGACTGATGATTATGATAGTGATAAGGAGTCAGTGACATAGAAGCTACACAGTATTTATTGCTGAGTAGGAGAAAGAACAAGTTCTAAAACAGCATACAGTGACAGACGTCAGAATAACAGTCACCTGGGGGGGGCGGGGGTGACTGGGAAAGGATACGCGGAAACTTCCGGGGGGCTGGGGATGTTCTATATCTTGATCTGCAAGGCGGTTACACAGGTGCGTACACACGTGAAAACACACAGAGCACTCACTGAAGGTATGTTAGCCTCGACACGAATAAAAAATAAAATAGCGTATGACACAAACTTGGTGTTAGAAATGAAGGCATGGGAAAATGTCTGGAAGATTATACACTAAAGCGTTAACAGCAGTCAGCTCTGGGCACTGGAATTAGTTCTTTTTTTTCTTTTAAGTGTTATCTATACTTTCTAAATGTAGGGGGTGCGGTGAGTTCATATTACTTGGATATGTGAAGTTAACTCCACCATGATCCGAGGTTTTATCACCTCCAGGTAATCCTTTTGGCCTCTCACTTTGTGCAAACCTCTCCTCACTCCCAGATTCAGTCCATCACGGGCGGGTCCCCCACAGCTCGCTAAGGAAGCCCTCTGCGCTGGGGGCGACGCGGGCGGGGGTGAGGAGGTGAATCCTCAGCACTGGTGGGTTCTCTCACACGCTCTGACAGGGCCAGCTCACCTGGCGCACCTGCCTTTGGCCTACGAACAGCAGAGGTGGTGTCCTGACAGGCCTGCAAGATATGGTCGCATGAGCCGGTTTCCTGACACTTTTGCTCACCTTCCAGCCATATTGAATTCTGGGCAGGAATCTGGAACTGGACCAGAAAAGTCTCTTTTCAGTTCAAGGTCTTGGGTTTAGCGCCAGGTCAGCTGATATGAGTGGGCGGAAGGTCTGAACCCAAAGCATCCAGTGGGGAAAACACCTAAATTGGAGTTAAAAAGACGGGCTTCTTGCCAAATGACCATAAAGAAGCTTCTTTGTCTATAAAATGAGGACCCTACCCCCTGCTCATTCTAACTGACAAGGTGGTTATAAGGATCAGATAAGGGAATGTAGAGACAGGTGACAACATCTTGTTGGACTTTGCACCCCAACTCTTAGCAAAGTGCCTGCGGCATAGTAAATCCTCTTAAATATCAGCGAAAGAAAGACAAATGTAAGGAGTTGCTTTTATTATTGCTCATGATGAGAAGATGACCATAAGAACCAAAGAAATGACATCATTTCTTGCATAAGAGTCAACTACGGGTGGCAGATAATCTTGGACAAGCTTCAATTCCAGCCCAGAGCAGAGCTCAGGCTGCTGTGTGCTCAGACACACAACACAGGTCAGAGACCTAGCACAGGAAGCAGATTTTTATAAGCAAATGATTTCCCGCCCGCAGCGGCTGCCTGACTATTCTCAAGCAATATATCTGATGCCACAAAATTCCGGTTCGGAAGAAAGGAAAAGACGGGAGAGAGGGAGGGAGGGAGGGATTTTGACTAATAGTAAATTCACAAATCTCTTAGAGCTTAATAAAAGGAGATTTGACTTACAACCTGCAAAAGATCACGATCTCTATTCGGAAACTCGGACAGTCTGTGAGATCAAATGGATATATGAGGACTTTGGGGAAAGAAACAGATGAGAATGTTTTTGTCCCAACAAAAACAAATGGCTGTCCTTGTTGTAATTCAGTAGTTTTTCAATTCAGGAGTTAACTGAGAGCCAAATAGGTTTGTCATCTCTTTTCAATTTGTTTGTTATGCACGGGACTTTGCGCTGGGCACAACAAGCGATTCACGAATGAATCAGCCCTTTCTTACTCTCAGTAACTCCAGGCTAGAGGTGAGGCGAGAACACAAATGCTTCTAACGTCAGGCATCCAGGCAGACACTGGTCACAGAGGTGTGTTTAGATGCTGTGGGATCGAGAAGGTAAGGGAGCTTTCAGTCGGGGGACACGGTGGTCATGACCAAGCCTTGGGAGAGAAATGAGGAGAAATGAGAGGACAAGCGTTCCAGGCAGAGGGCAGGGCCTGAGGAAAGGCCAGGTGCATGGAAACCCAAGGTGGTTGTTTGCCAGGAGCACAGGACATGTGAAAAGGAGAAATACAAAATATAGTTGGAATGTTTGGTTTGGGTGAAAGTAAGAAAGGTCTTAAATAACAACAGTCTGAACCAAAGTGAGAGCCAACAGGAGCTCGGGAGGTCTCTAAGCCGGGAAGGGTGAGGACAGAGTTCTGCTTCCAGGCACCTGAGCAGGCAGTGATGGGTGGGATGGAAAGCTGGAGGGAGATGCAGGAGGCGAGGAGGCTGATGGAGGTGCCTGCAAGAAGCCATGGGGGAGAGGGATTATTGGTGCACCTTTGTGAGCAAGTGTTGTATCTTTTCCCGAGTGCCGCCATCAGCTTAATAAGAAAGAGGCTTATTCAAAACCCCAACAAATGAGGAAAGCAGAGTGGTCAGTAATGGCTCTGAAGACCAGAGAGGGGTACAGATAGGGAGGGGCCAAATTATCGGGGCAGAAGATTGGACTGAGGGACACAAGAGGGATGCAAAGTCAGAAGGTGGTTAAGTGGGGCACAGAAGAGGCCACAGAAATGGAAGGTGCTCAGGAACTGACTGAGTAGCTACAAACTTGCTGGAAGGTGGGGCCCCGCTGGAGACTATCGGGAAAGAAGGAAAGGTACAGCTTGACCCTGATGGTGCTCATCAGGCTGGAGCAAATTAAAAAGCAAATTGGAACTAGCTAAAAAAAGGGAGTCCCATTCCTGCCACCTCTAATACTGCCTTGGTCATGGGGTCTGCAGGTGGCAGAGCAAGCAGATATGTCAATCTGCGCCCCAATCAATATGAATTTTCAATGGCATCATCTTGACAGCCAACAGCTGACACATCACCTCCCTCTGCAGAAGCATCTCTGAAGGCCTGGGAAGGGTTTTCCTGAAGCCCAGGCAAGGACAGGACCATCGCCTCGGCTGTAGAGGGTTGGGGACTTTAAAACACACTTTCACATCATCTCACTTTATTCTCATCTTAAATGAGGGACACAAAACAGATATTATTATCCTCATTGTATAAAGTCCAGTTCCGGAGAAGTCAGATTTGCCCAAGACCAAGCAGTGACCTAGTAGTGGAACTTGATGATTTGTTAAACCCACTGCGGTCTGAGCCAGAAAGCTAGCCAGGACACCGGGCATGGGCTGGGGCCATGTGGACACTTACTCCCAGCTCCTTCAGGGCCAAGATCAGCCTGGGGGAGAGGATGGGAGAGGGGCACACCAGCAGGTGAGCAGGGCTGGCTTCAAAGAGTGTTGCAAATGGCAAGGTAAATTCTTTCTTCCTTCTTTCCTTCTCTTTATTCCCTCCCTGCCCCCCTCCCTTTCACAAGTACCCGCTAAGTATCACGTGCTTGGCACTGTGCTAGACATTGGTGACCATCCACCTCTCTGAGGGTCCCCCAGACTCAGGAGCCCTGTTACCTTGCCCTCTTATCCTGCCAACAATCCCACATTTTCCAACTGAAATAGACCATCCACTTCCCAACCTCTGGAGGCCCAAGGAAGGTAAGAAACCCAAGCAGAGGATATTTGAGCTGGGCCTCAAAGTAGAAGGTCACCTGTGGACGCACACACAGGCTTAGAGATGTCTCAGGGTAGGGAATGACCTGGTAACAGTCAGGAATTCTGCAGAGAGCGGGGGAGGTGGTAGGCATTCGGGATATGGGGAGCTACTGGGGGTGAGGAGGCAACAGGGCCCTTGGAGACCAACTGACAGACTGGCTTTTGCTTTACAAGCTCTGGAAAGACATCAGAGAGCTCTAGGCACAGGAGTGGTAAATCACTTCAGTGCTTAGAATGACAACTATTGTAACTGCATAGAGGAAAGACGATCTTAGAAGGCATTGCAAATATTCCCGGGAGAATGGAGAACTTGGGCCATGGAGGGATTGTGGAAATGGTGACACGGAGCCCTTACTTAAGGATTTGTACAAAAGCAGAAAATATGGGCCTTAGTGAATAATTAAAGCGGGGCGGGGGGAGGGTAAGTTGGGAAGAAGAATCAAAGAAAACTCCACAGTGAAGTTGTTAATCGAGATAAGACAAAAGAAGGAAAGAGATAAAAGGCAGAAGACAGAGGGATGAATTCGGTTTAGGGCACACCAAGAGCGAGGTGCCTGGGGGACATGTCCAGTGGCCGCAAGGAAGGATACAGAAGCCCAGCATGGAGGGAAAGAAGGGTGTAGTGTCAGAGGCTGCACAGCCAGGTGTCACGTAGGTTGAGGCCTGAAGAAAGGCCATCGGGTGCGGCAAGTAGGAGGCTGGTCTTGGGTGGCCTTGACAAGGGCATGTTCAGCATCAAAGAAGAGGTGGAAAGCAGACTCAGGTGGGCTGAGAGTGGATGAGAGCAAGGAGACAGAGGTACAGGTATTGGTACAAGTGTCCTGCTCAATCCCCATGCCCGTTCGGCCCCTCACATACACTCTTGGAAGATCAGTTACCTTCCCAACGCATCCAGGCAACTTCTGCCCTGTTCGAAGGTACAATCATGCTGTCAGCCACCTCCACAATAAAGCCTACACTCAGGACCCCACCACCCTATTCAGCTAACAGAGTTCGAGGTCTGCCTAACAAACAATACCTGATGCCCCACTACGTGTCCCCAGCCAGAGACCAGACAGTCTGGGATTTCCCAAACAAGCCCTGCATTTGGCCACCTTTGCACCTTTGCACCTTTGCTATCTCTCCTGCCTAGGACACCCCTCCTTTACATCTCCACTTGCTGAAATCCCACCCCAGATTCCTGGCCCAAGTGCCACCACCATCAAGAACCTTCCTCAATCCCCCAATCCAGATTAACTTCTCCTTAACCTGCAGGGCACTTGCCACAGTGTGTCGTAGTGTAGTGGCCTTATCCCCATTCTCGGTCACCACTGGACTGTAAGCCCCTTGAGAGCAACTATCTTATGTGTGAGGTTTTTCACGCAGTACTACTCAATGTGTCTGATACATTGAAGGCTGACCTTCTCCTCTGCCATGTCCCCCATCCCACTGAAATATCCCTGGGCTGTCCTCCATTCCTCCTTCATGCCAACAAGGCAAACTAACACCGAGACGAAGCCTTCCTGATGTCACTAACCCCCGCCAGTGTGTCTGCCATTAATAAAGCTATATATCCTTGACTCCCTTTCCATAAACGAGGATGTGAAATCAATGCAGAGGCCATGCAAATGGGCTGGAACTGCGTCGGTTCTGAAATGCTATGTCAGTATCCTCACTCAGGTCCTGCTCCTCTTCAGCCATAGCACGAAGCTCATCATTCTGGAATTCCTGTCTCCTACCCCGACACAGGAAGTCACAGTCCCTTCTCTCAGGAGCTCACTAACGTGTGTCAGAGTTAAGATCCACACACAGAGAATGTCCCTTCCTCTCAGGGACCATCAAGTGCTGTGTGAATGGTTTAGAACCTAAGCTACGTAAGGCAATAGGACAAAGAGCTCTTTCGAGCATGGTTGGCCATGGATGGTTTTATGATTTTATGAGGAATGTGGGCTTCTCTTCCACCATGAAGGACTGATAAAGGCTGTGGTCCGGGAAGAAATGGAAGGCCACCTGAATGAGGTCGTGGTCCAAGAATAAGGTAGGAGCCAGAATGTGTGACAGATCGGTTTGGCTAGAGCAGCCATTTATAAAAAGAACAATGAGACCTAAGGCTATAAAGGTCAAGGCCAGCTTGAGCAGGGTCTTGAATACCAGCGAGGGGGACTTTTGAGTAAGAGAACCTGGTGATAAGTGTTTAGTTTTTTTAAGGGAGCTTAATAGGTCAGTTGTGTAGAGGGTAGACTGGATTGAAGACGATCTGATATCCTGAACATAACTACGATGTGTTACGATAAAATAGCATAAGATACTGGAAACAGCAGACTAGAAATGAAAGGAAGATGGAGAGATTTCAAAATAAAAATCCAACCAAAGGTTTCTGTTCCTTGGGGACCAGGTAGCACCTACCACTGGCACCATTTTACCTGATGGGCCAGAGAGAGAGGCAGGCTCTCCACTAAGCAAAGTCCTCTACCATGAGGTACCCAAAGCCCCAGTACAGTTTTATGGATGGAAAATCAGGCAGTGACTAAGAAATGTCATTCGCTCTGGTCATTTTCATTCAGGGACTAGCCAAAGTCCTTTTCTAATCTTCAACCAATTATTTTATTCAATGTGTAAGTCAGTAAATTAATTTTTAACATAATAAGAGTAGAAATTGTCAATTTTAGAAGCACATATGCGAATTTCCCTGCACAGGAGAGAACATGAATCCCATTAGTTAAAAATAGCAGTTGTGCTCACTTTCCCCCACATGCTAATTTTAATAAACTTACTCTGAAATTAGCCTGCCTCTATGAAGATAGCTGCTCATCAAAAATGTTCCCAGTAAGCACTAAGCTCGCCTTATAAGAGTTCAAGTGCTCCCAGGAAACTGTGAACAATGCAGAGTTCTAAATGGAACTCATTTTCTTCTCGCCAGACTCGGTCCCCGCCCCCTCCACCTTTTGTCATACCCAGCACACCGCTCTCTAGCCACTCACCAAGGGTTACCTTGGACTCATTCAAGGTAACATCTTCCCAAGCCAGTTGGCTAGGAATCCTGTAGGGATCATCCTTTAAAAATCTTTCTTGTAGCCATCCCTTTTTCTCTATTCCCACTGATGCTGTATCCTCTTATTACCTCATCAAACACCCAGGCATTCACACGTTCTATATTTACTGAGCACCTACAAAGGACAAGGTACAGCTCTTAGTGCTAAGATCACAAATTAATAACACGTGGTCCCTACTCTCAAGGAGTTCTAGGTCTTTTGAGTCCAGTGGAGAGAGAAGAGTCAAGGATTAGTTAGAAAAATCACATCATAAGCGGTATGATATCGGGACAATAAGAGTAATTTGGGAATGTCGATGGTAAAAGAAAAAAACTAGATTAATAGTCTCTCATCTCAACTTGTCTTTTCCTGATTCCTGGCAAAGTTACCAATTTGTCTTTATTTGGTAAATAAAGGCTTGCCGACAATAAAGGCTCAGTGATTACTGAGTTCAGTGGAAACAAATCTACCCCAAGCATTTTTATCAACTTGTATTCTAGCTAAAAAAAAAAAAAAAGCATTCAGTGCCTCCCTGTTACCAGCTACATTAGAGCACACCCTTCTGTCTTGCTTTTGAAGTCATTCCATCGCTGATGCCCTTGGCTATCCAACTGTCATGTCTGCTAAACTTCAACCCATGAGTTTCCCATTTCGGTCTTCATCTGGAGCATGACCTCAGACATCAACCGCCAGCTGTTCACACGTGCTTCCTGGCATGACGGCCCATACCCTCTGAACCAAAGGAGAGGGGCCAATTCAAATGCCACTTCTCAGAAGACTTTTCCTACTTTGTACCTCACCAACTCCCTACATATGTGTCTAAGGTATATCGTTCACTATCGTGCACTGTTTTTTCATTTAACAATAATATTAATATCAGCAATACTTTGAAATATTAACTGATATCCTACCTGTCCATCTTGCCTCCATTTCCTGTAACCCTTATGCTGTTTCTCCCCCTATATGCTTCTGCCTTTTTAGAAGCCAGAAGTCTGCCTTTGTGTTCCAAGGAGGTAACACAGGTAACAAAGTTATTGGCTTTTCAGTTTGGAAAGCCTGGTCCTTAAGACATCAGGGCATGGAAGAGTCCGCCAGTATCCCCCTTCCCCATGACCCCTACAAAAGACCACAAAAGATTTCAGAGTTGGAAAAAGGGCAAAGGCAGAGTTCAAGGAAGGAGAACTTGGTTAACAGTGAGTCTCTAAGAATAAACACTGAGCTTTGCCCAATCAGCCTGGGGTGGGGAGAGCAGAGCAAGGACTGGGGGACCAAGGAGGAAGGGGGCGTGGCTAGTTGTGATGGAAACCTGAGGAGTTGAGAGGCAAGGAGCAAAGCTCTCCACAACAATGGCTGTCTTAAATATCCGTTCCCCTCTTTTTCAAAAACTAGATTTATTGAGGCAAAATTTACATAGAAAAAAGTTCGCCCTTTTTGGGTATACGGTTCTATGAATTTTTACGAGCTTACACAGTCATATGGTCATCCCGCCATGCAGGCATAGAATGCAACCATTGCTCCAAAAGGTTCCTGCGTGTTCCTCTGCAGTTGGTCCACTCACCCTACTCCCAGGCTCTGGCAACCATCGATCTGTTTTCTGTCCTTTTAGTTTCGCCTTTTCAAAAATTTCATATAAATGGAATCTTACAGTAGGTACGTCTGAGTCTCTGGCTTCTTTCGGTTACCGAATGTTTTTAAGATTCATCCACGTTTTTGCATGGATCAGTATGTTCCTTCTTAATGCTGAGCACGGTTCCATTATAAGAATATAGCACAGTTTATTCACTCACTGGTTAATGGGCTTTGGGATCATTTCCAGTTTTCAGCAATTATAAATAAGACTGCTATAAATATTTAGATACAGTGTGAACATGTGTCTTCATTTCTCTTGAGTAAATACCTAGGAGTAAGATTGCCGGGTTCTTTAGTTAGGCGTATTTTTGACTATGAAACTTTTCAAAAGTGGCTGTACCATTTTATATTCCTCCAGCAATGTACGAGACTTCCAGTTGCTCTGCGTCCCTGTCAGCACTTGGTTTATTGATTTTTTATTTGCTTTTCCATTATAATAGGTGTGTTGTGCATCTTATTGTGGTTTTTATTTACATTTCCCTAATGACTGATGATGTTGAGTATCTGTTCATGTGCTAATTTGCCATCCAAATTTCTTTTTGAGTGCAGTGTCTATCTAACTCTTTTGCCTATTTTTAAACTTAGGTTATTTTCTTATTATTGAGTTAGGAAAGTTCTTTATATATCCTACATGTCTTCAGCTCACATTTTCTCCCAGTCTGTGGCTTGTCTTTTCATTTTCTTGATAGAGTCTTTCAAAGAACAGAAGTTTTTAATTCTAATAAAGTCCAATTTTTCTTTTTCTTTTTTTATGGTCTGGGTTTTTTGTGTCCTATATATCCTTCTCACTTTTTAATCTCCCAAATTTTGAAATATCACCTCAGATGGTGATAAGAAGAACTCTCCTAAACTTAAGTTGGGCATGTCCAACTAAAGACTGCCTTACCTGGCCTCCCTTGCAGCTAGGTGTGGCCATGTGGCTATGGTCAGAATAATGAAACATAAGTAGAAGTGATATGTACAACTCTCCAGTCACCCCTAATTAAAGAAAAGCCCCTTGCCTGAACCACCCCCTCCCCCATCTTTTACCTATCTCTCTCTCTCTCTCTCCCTCTCACTCCTCCTCTTCTCATGGGCTCAGACAAAAATGTGGCGACAACCAACTTTAACCATACCATTAAAGACTACCCCCTAAGACACAATAGAGTAACAAGATGGAATAAACCTGGGTTCTCTAATGACTCGTGGAGCAGGGGTGCCTTCCCAATGAACCACTACCCTGTGACATGAAAGGCACCTACACAGCTACCTGATTTAAAACAATATATTTGGGGGCTAGAGATCTTGGTTACAGTGGCTTAGAGTTTAACAAAGACACCCTTCTTTCTCAGGAAGTATAAAACAATCCTGAGTTCCCTGGACCCAGCCTGCCATTGTGTGGTACCTCTATGTAGATGACACAATAGTTTCCCAGAATTGCCCTCGCCTCAGCAGTAATTCGGGGGCAGCAGAATATGACCTTGCCCCTACCTTGGAGCAAAGTCTCCCAATGCCCAGAGCAGTGAAGGAGCACTACATCGACTTGTTCTTCATCACCCAAGGTAGGATGGGTGTGATACAGACAGCTGAAGGGCTAGAAGAAGGGCACAGCGTGACCTCCAGTGACCAATGACAAGATACTGGATTGAAATAAGGAGTGTGTGGCTAAACAAAAACATCCCAGACAAGATGTGTGCCCTCCACCCCATCACCCCTGCTGATGGCTGAGTACTACTTAAGCCCCCTAGAACTTAAATACAAGTTCGGGGAAAGAGAGAGTCACAACTTCAATCCAGATTACATTTCTTCCACCCTTATAATGGGAATTAAACGAAATTAAGGTGTTATAGCAAAATAAAGAAGTTTCCATTTTGGAAACACCTGAGTTTGTGTCCTGAGGGTCATTCTCATTGTATAATGAGTTTGTGTCCTGAGGGTCATTCTCATTGTACTAATGGTCACTAAACACTTACTACCTGCCAGGTGAAGAGCTAAGCACTAACAAGCATTATTTCATTTGAGCCTCACAATTATAGCACCTGTGAGGTAGGTATTTTATTATCCTATTTAAAGATGAGAAAAACCAGGCTCAGAGAAGTTGCACAGTGTAGTGATTCTCTCAACATCCATTCCTTTTCGGGCGAACAGCCCCCATGGTCCCAAACCACTCTCAGTCCATATGGTCCGGGTAGGGCTCCATGAACAGCTCCCTAATAAGGCTCTAGGATAGTGGTCCCCAGGGACCGGTGCTCCTATGAGAATCTAACGCCTTATGACCTGAGGTGGAGCCGAGGAGGTGATGCTGGCGCTGGGGAGCGGCTGCAAATACAGATGAAGATTCGCTCGTTTGCCCACAATTCACCTCCTGCCGTGAGGTCCAGTTCCTAACAGGCCACGGACGGGTACCAGTACTGGTACTCGTCCATGGCCTGGGGGTTGGAGATCCCTGCTCTAGGGGAGATCCTTCTTTGTCTCTCCCTGGGTTCTGACAGTGGCCAGCGAGCTTTGGCGTTCCTTGGCTCGCAGCTGCGTAACTCTAATCTCTGCCTGTGTCATCACATGGCCTTCCTTCTTCTGTGACTTCACCTTGTCTTTCCTCTATGCATCTGTGTCCAAATTTCCCTCTTCCTTGTTACAAGGACACTGGTCACTGGATCAGGAGCCCATCCTAATGACTTCATCTTAACCTGATCACCTCTTCAAAGATTCTTCTTCCAAATAAGGTCACATTCATAGATACAGGGGTTAGGACTTGAACTTATCTTTTGGGGGACACAAATCAACCCACAACGCCAACCAGCAAATTCTCTCTGAGCTAAAGCACTCTAGGTTGGGCTTTTGATCCTTTGCATCAAGAGAGTGGTAGAGGCAAGACCCACGCCCAGGTCTCAGTCCACAGCCAAGACCCAGAGCTGTGCCCTAAACCACAGGGCCACACGATACGCCCAGTCAATCGCTCTCATCCAAAAATCAGTGGCTCTACTTTGGGTAGAGGCGCAGGGTTAACTGTCTTCTATCTGCCTCACAGCCACTGCATGCAACACTCTCAAGGAGAATGAGTGTGATTGTTATCTAATTAATTAACCAAAATTCAAATAGTGAAATTGAATTAGGCATGGTTTATCATACAGCAGTAGGAGGAAAGATGACCAGGATTTTTATCTTGGAAATAAAAAGTTATTGATTGTCCGCATGGCTGCATATCGAGGTTTTCCTGATTTTGAAAGATCGCCTCAGGTGGTGATAAGAAGAACATTTCCCCCTCCCCACATATTTAATTTCCAGAACAGAACTCCAGCCATGCTTCTTTCACATGCATGGCCACGTTTACTTCAGGGCCTCAGAGGAGGCTGTAATTTCAGCTTGTTACACTAAAAATATGAAAATATAACTGATCTCTGTAGGATCGTGGTAAATGAAAACTGCTTCCTAGAGGCAAGCCAAGGAAGCAGACTGATTGAATGAGAGCTCTGGGCAGGACAGGCGACGGAGTGCGGATCCAGGGTGGGAGGTAGAAACCGGGACTTCGGCAGGAATAGTTGTGAGCACATCAAAAAGCCCATCTGGCCCGGTCAGATGTCAGGGGATGTCCTCCCCATTTCCTTCGGCTGGCTTCCAAAATCACTTTGAAACACCAATAGCCACTGGCCACACTCTTCCTTGAATCCTACCTGGCTGAGCACCGGACAATTCTCCACACCAGGCCCAGTCCACACCTGGCCAGTTGAACTCGAGTGCGCAGCGGAGTCATCTGGGTAGCTCAGTTTGTGAGAAACACAGATTTGGGGCTACGCCCCCCAGGCACTTTCACGCCCTATGCGTATCTGTTTCCTGTGCCTGCCATAACAAATGACCACAAACTGGGTGGCTTAAAACACAGAAATGTATTCTTTCACAGTTGTGAAGGCCAGCAGTCCAAAATCAAGGTGGTAATAAAATTAGTTTTCTCTGGAGGCTCGGAAGCAGAATCTGTTCCAGGCCATTCCAGCTTCTGGTGGCTGCTGGCCACCCGTGGCATTCCTTGGCTTATTGCTGCATAACTCCCATTTCTGCCTCTGTCTTCACACGGACGTTCTCTTGGTGTGTCTCCGTCTTCCCACAGCATGCTCCCTTGTATCTCTGTGTCACAAATCTACCGTTGGTTTCTTTTGTAAGGACACCATTCATTAGATTGAGGGCCCACCCTAAATCTGGGATAACCTCATCTTGAGATTCTTAACTTGATTCTATCTGCAAAGACCCTATTTCCAAATAAGGTCACATTCATGAGGGTGGAAGGTTAGGGCTCAGACGAACCCACTAGAGAGGAGTGGGGGCAGGGAGATATTTCAATCCACTACAACAGATCTGGGGAGAGACCCAGAATCTTGCATTTTTGCCAAAAATGCAAAGCGACTCTGCGCTCTGCTCGCAAAATGACTCTGATGCAAGTGATTTGTGGATCATATTCTGAAAAACACTTAATCTATTTGCCGAGGATTAAAAAATGAATAAGACATGGTTCCTGGGTAACCTGCTATCTAGTGAAAAATACAGACAGAAGAACTGATGATTAAAAATGCAAAGTAAGGTCTAACGATCCCAGCCCCCAGAGTCAGACAGACCAGGTTCTAACCCTGTCCCCTCCAGCCATAAGGCTCTGAGCTATTCTGAAAAACACTTAATCTATTTGCCGAGGATTAAAAAATGAATAAGACATGGTTCCTGGGTAACCTGCTATCTAGTGAAAAATACAGACAGAAGAACTGATGATTAAAAATGCAAAGTAAGGTCTAACGATCCCAGCCCCCAGAGTCAAACAGACCAGGTTCTAACCCTGTCCCCTCCAGCCATAAGTTCCTTAGCCTGTCTGAGCCATAAGTTCCTTAGCCTGTCTGAGCCACAGTCTCCTTATCTGTAAAATGAGAAATAATTTCTACCTTATACGGCTATGAGAAGGAGGCCATGTAAATTGGCTGACATCAAAGACAGACTCAAGAAATAGCTATTAGCCATTGTGAAGGCAGAAGACATATGCATGCATTTTCGCATCCCCCAGTTCCTCGCTGTGTGCTTTCCACGTCCTAAGCCTCTAATGAAGGCCTGTGGAAGATATTAAGGCATAACTCTGGAGAAACGTGGCTGGCATAGGCAAGACAACTCCGGAAAGACTCACTTCAGGATGTCGACTTATTCTACAAGCAGTTTTTGAGCACCTGCTGTGTATGGTGCTCAGTGTGTAGACCCTTAGAACAATGAGCAAAGTAAAACGCAGCCTAGCTGGGAGACTGCTAGGTTACAATACAATGCACCTCCTTCCTTCGGTTTTTCGTCCTTCACATTCCATTCTTTAATATTCCCTTAGTGTTAGTGTGACTCCCCTCCCAAACCATACCACATGCTCCAGGAGTCCTTTGAGGGCAGAAGGGGTTCTCTCTTCTTCACCACTCAACCTCAAGCACCTAGCAATGAACCTGACTCCTAAAAGGCATCTGATAAGCATTTGTTGGCATAGTGAATATTCTGCTGCTCTTTGAGTCCAACACTGGACTTCTATGAAGAACCACCTCCAGCCTCCTTGACTGCTGGGTATGATTCTTTAAGGGCCTGCGAGAAAAGATGCCCAGAGGACATGTACCCTGACATAAAGCCTGAAAGTTAGGGGAGATGAGGACAGGCTGTAATACAATGCATCGTAATACTGTGCAGTTAGGAGCCTTCAACTACTACCCAAGAGTGAACTCAACTAGGGGAGAACATATGACATCTCATTCCTCTTCAAAAACATAATGCTTTGCACGCACTAGACATTAAGTATTGTTATCAGGCTGACTTGGAGGCACAGAAAATGATTAGAAGAAAAAGCCGATACAGGGTTTTCCTTCCAACACCCCGCAAGGGACAGGAGCAAGCAAACCATTACACCTGCGCATGTGCACAGGAGTAAAGAAAAAGAAGCCCCACGTGGGCCTTGGGGTGGAGAATAATTGTCGGGAGAGAGAGAAGAGAGAATTTCTGGTGGATGGTCAGCATGGCTAGGTAACATGGGTAGCCAACTGCCTTCACAAATGGTGTAAGTCAGGACAAGCAAATTACCTGTGATAAGGAGAAACCAGCACTCCCTCTCACCTGGAGAAGTCGGGCAGCCCCCACCAGTCCAAAAAACTCTTAGGGTGCGCTGAAGAGGGAATGGCATAGGAGTCCCAAAACAGACCTCAGGGGAGTTTATGACAAAACAGAGGGGCGTGGTGACCACTGCTTCCACAAGTCGATGACTTCAGCACCTGCGTTTCACTCCTTTGATAAATGGCTCACCACCTTGCACATAGTAGGCCGGCGGTAAACACGTGTTGACTGAATTGAATAAGTGAATGAACGAAGGACCGGGCCGTCCCCCACCCAAAGCTCCGCGCAGGTAATTCCACCTGGCCTAGGTGTTACCCCGGGCGGGATTTCTCCCCCGGCACCACCTTTCAGCTTCGGCACTGGGCGGCCAATCGCTTGGCTCCGAAACAGTGGTGAACAGGAAGGCAGGTGGGACTTGGCTCCTGCTCCCGGATCTCCGGACTTCTCCCTCCAATCCAGGGCCAAGCCAAGCCGGAGGGAAGTCCCCTCCCCAGAGGCTGGCACCAGATGGCGTGGGAGAAAGTGGCCCCGGGATAGACCGGAAAGTGCGGGGGGAACGGCGCACAGGGCGGGTCGCGCGGGGCCAGCCGCCGCGGCC
>NW_006441953.1:18753195-18755873 GCF_000325575.1 Pteropus alecto | reverse complement strand
CCGCCCCGCGCTTACCCGACCCCGGACCTCCACCCTTGGCCCGCGCCCGGGCTCCTAGGGCAAGGGCAGCCCGGGTCTCAGCCCCGAGGAGATCTCTGACCCCGGCATTACCGCTCTGAAGTGCGGGAGACGGGCGGGGCAGGCACCTAGGTGCCCCTCAGCAAGCACATCCCCAGATCCAGCAGTTCACTGAAAGCCATCAGGCTCCTGCCGCTACAGTATAAGCCCCACCGGAGCAGGAGGCTTTGCTGTGTTCTCTGATGAATGATAGGTACATGGCCTGGCACATAGTAGGTGCTCTACAAAGATTTGGTGAATGCATGAATGAATGAACCACGTGTAATATATTTAACATTGTTTTTCAAGCTACTAAGTTTTACTTCTATTTATTTCTTAAATTATGGGCTGTCATAAATAGAAAGCAAGTGTAAAAATTGGGAATAAAATGATATTGAATTCGAAATAGAACCAAAGGCTCTGAGTGTGGTGTTTAGCACATGTCAGGAGATATGCTCAAGACATAACAGCATCAAACTAAAACATCTTCTAAGAGGAAGGACTTAAAGAGAATGGCAGCAGGCAGGGCAGGCCAGGCTCACCCATGGGTGACATTATTCAAGGTGGTTTTCCTGTACCACCTAAAATCCTCTCACAGACCACCACCAATATAGTGAGTGAGTTTTCCATACTGCAGAAGCACTGCCTGTGCAGATGAACAGGTAGGTTGAGAAGAAGTTGTGAACCTTTTTTGCAGGTGTGAAAACCTCACAGCCAACATTTATTTATTATTTTTAGCCCCTATTGATCCTGGATCAACTCTATAAGGTGGATTTTATCTCCATTTATCAAATGGTGAAGTTGAGGCTTGAAAAGTAGAGAAACAGAAAAGTAAAGAAAAAGTAGAGAAACTCAGCTAGGATTTCTGGTTCCAAGATGCCCTCCTTCGTATGTTGGAAACCTGAAAATGAACTATCACTCCTGAGAACTGGAAAGATTGTATTCTATTGTTGGTCTTGTTTTGTCGACGTGGTAGCTCGTTTGCGAAATGGTGTCAATAATTTCTTGTCTGTGTTCCAGCCATTGTCTGTAACTTTGACTCTTGGCTCAGCCATGTGACTTGCTTTGGCTAATGCAATGTTTGCAAATGTGCTACACAAAGAGGCTCGTAAAACACTTGTACAGTCAGGCAAATCCTTGCTGATGTTCTTGGGATCCTGTGATCCCCACCATAGAAACAAGCCCAGAAAAGCTTGCTGGATGATGAAGGACACAACCAGCCAACTGCCACATATGTGAGTGAGGCCATCAATCCCTAGCTGCCACAGATGAGCCCAGCTGAGACCAGCAGAAGAACTACCCAGCTGAGCCTTGCCCAGTTGGCTGCCCCACAGATCACATGCTATATAAACTGTTGTTTTAAGCCGCTAATGTTTGGGGGAGTTTGCTGTACATCAACAAATGACTGACGCAAATGGTGACACTAATGATAAAGAGTCTGGATGGCCTGAGCTCCAGCAGCCCTTGAAAAGCAACAGCCCCTGGCATCATGACCTGTTGAGTCCTCGCCTAAAGAAGATTCTACAACAGATGCTGGCAGACCAAGGACTAAGAGAAAGAGCCAGCACATTTATTCCATGCCTGTTGTATGCAAATACTATAGCCATCCTGGGGTCTATATCATTGCCGACCATAGTCCCTATCCTGGAACCTGATGGGTTTGCAAACCTTACCATCGAGGTTTTGCTCTAAGGAATAAGAAGAGAGAAAGAAGGGGCTAGAATGCAGCTAAGGCTCCTGGCCCTCTGACCATGCTGGGCCACCTAATTCATTCTCTTCTTAATTCAAGGAGGCAGAAAGAAGGTCATCCCTGAGCTGAACGTCTGGGGTTAACTCAGCGCCAAGCACTTGTTTCGAACAGCCTGATGTCTCATGCTAAGAAGCAAGGTACTGTTTGCCAATATATTGCCCCCTGGCAAACCGTCTGGTTTCATTCCGACCTGTCGATGAAATAGACTGTAAGAGTGGACATAACTTGGTCCATCTGCCTCCTGCTGCCTCCCGGTCTGCTCCTCGCTCTCAGCTGGCATTCAGGTGGGAAAGCATCCTGCCCCTTCTAGTCACCACGTTTAGCTGAGGCTTGAAGTATTCCTGCTCGTTGGGAGCCTTCGCTGGTATTTCAGGCAGCAGGACAGACCGTAGGCAAGCAGTTGAGAGCCAAGAGATCTTACATTAGAGGTCATGTACCTTTAGGATAACTCTGTGTGACACCATTTCTCTTATTTGCTTTCCTACTCTGAAGTGAGTCAGCCAGTTATGAAGGTATTAAAAAATAAAATTGAGGAGGAGAATCAAAGAGGCAAGCCTCTTCCCTCCCCAGCATGTGGGAAAACTTCCAACTCGGTTGAAACAGCATCTTTGGTCGCCTGGGTTTTCCTTAGAGGTTTCATGCCCCACGTGCCAGCTCGAATCTGCTTCGCTTGTGAGATGTGATGAAATCACAAACCAAGGCAGTGTTGCTGCGAGCGATTCTTTTTTATCTCTTCATTTATGTAGCCTGACATTGTGTATTAATATTAATTTAATGCGATTTAAGCTTTTAGGCACCTATACCAGAAGGCCTCCAGATACCTCATCAACAGCAGCCTGGGCTGACAAAAACAAAGCTAATTATACTGTGG
>NW_006441953.1:18745961-18748274 GCF_000325575.1 Pteropus alecto | reverse complement strand
TTGCAGAGAAGAAAAAGAAGAGAAAAAAGAAGGGGCTAGAATGCAGTTAAGGCTCCTGGCCCTCTGACCATGCTGGGCCACCTAATTCATTCTCTTCTTAATTCAAGGAGGCAGAAAGAAGGTCATCCCTGAGCTGAACGTCTGGGGTTAACTCAGCGCCAAGCACTTGTTTCGAACAGCATGATGTCTCATGCTAAGAAGCAAGGTACTGTTTGCCAATATATTGCCCCCTGGCAAACCGTCTGGTTTCATTCCGACCTGTCGATGAAATAGACTGTAAGAGTGGACATAACTTGGTCCATCTGCCTCCTGCTGCCTCCCGGTCTGCTCCTCGCTCTGGCATTGCATTCAGGTGGGAAAGCATCCTGCCCCTTCTAGTCACCACGTTTAGCTGAGGCTTGAAGTATTCCTGCTCGTTGGGAGCCTTCGCTGGTAGGCAGCAGGGCAGGACAGACCGTAGGCAAGCAGTTGAGAGCCAAGAGATCTTACATTAGAGGTCATGTACCTTTAGGATAACTCTGTGTGACACCATTTCTCTTATTTGCTTTCCTACTCTGAAGTGAGTCAGCCAGTTATGAAGGTATTAAAAAATAAAATTGAGGAGGAGAATCAAAGAGGCAAGCCTCTTCCCTCCCCAGCATGTGGGAAAACTTCCAACTCGGTTGAAACAGCATCTTTGGTCGCCTGGGTTTTCCTTAGAGGTTTCATGCCCCACGTGCCAGCTCGAATCTGCTTCGCTTGTGAGATGTGATGAAATCACAAACCAAGGCAGTGTTGCTGCGAGCGATTCTTTTTTATCTCTTTTCATTTATGTAGCCTGACATTGAGTAATAATAATAATTAAATGCTATTTAAGCTTTTAGGCACCTATACCAGAAGGCCTCCAGATACCTCATCAACAGCAGCCTGGGCTGACAAAAACAAAGCTAATTATACTGTGGTTAACTTTTTTCGAAAAAACAAAAAATAAATAAAACTGCTGACCAACTATCCTTACTCTGATAAAAGCAGTACATTTGCACAGGACTAGTTTAAAACCAAGAGCCCTTGTCTTAAATTTGCCACCCTCATGCTAAGTAGTGACACATTGGCATTAGCCTCTATTTTCATATCCCCTTAGCTCTCTGAAAAATCTCGAGGGACCTAATTTTTCCTTGTATATTCATAGCCCCGGGGCCAGTTTTATTTATTTATTTATTTATATGCACATATAGTGTTAGAAGAAAGTACTCAGATGCTTTTGAGTGATGCTTTTCACTTTCAAAAGTTGGAGAGGGTTTTAGATGTGGAAACTCCAAAAATAGCTTAATCTAAGAAACTGAACCAGAGGATACTGATGAAAACAAAACAAATCTCTGGAGAGATCGGAAAAGAAAGGACGACTTGAACTCATTGTGAGAAACCTGGGCCTCTCCTCGCAGGTTATCTACTGACTTGCAGGATGACTCTGGCCAAGCGCCAACAGCCCCAGACACACGGAGGAAACCCTAAAGCTTTTGATACACCTTCTCCCAACAGTATTTTTCCGTTACATTCTGGCTGCTCAAGCAAAAATGTCAGAGTTCTCATTAAAGGAAACGAAGCAAATCTCCAGGAGAGATTTTTGGCTCGATTTTTCTCGGAACTATACAACTGGGACAATATTCATGGCCACTCCTTTCTCCAGTCACTTTTCTCCTGCCTGAATTAAGAAACCCAGTCTGATGAGCCTGGAAAGAAAATAATTCATAATGACCACACCTTATAATGGTAGATACACACACACACAGAGAGAAACGTGTGTGTGTGTGTGTGTGTGTGTGTGTGTGTGTGTGTGTGTGTGTATTTAATTAGCTCTATGTGAGGCAAGGTCCCTAATGCTTGCTCTTCAAAGGGGGGCCATTTTGACAGGTCCTGCCAGGAGCACCCCTGGGCTGATTGCTAAATGCTCTCCTTTGTTCTTGATTTCATCCACGGGCCCGGGGACTGCAGGTCCCAGTGTGCACCGTAGTCAGGCCTTCTGCAAAGCCCTGAGACCTAAGGTCCCCTGGGCCTCTGGCCTCAATTTTGTAAAAGATGAACCTCCTCTCTTCCCCCTACCTGGGGACACTCTGCAAAGGGCCTCATCCATTTTTCTTCCAGGGCCAGCAGCCAGACACCAGACAGGCAGGCAGGAGAGCCTGGCCAGCTTCCTGATCAGAGCATCCTCTGCCTCTTAGCCCGAGCTCCTAGGCCCTCTCCCTGCCCAGCAGCAAACAATCAGTTGTGCGCTGCTCCCTCCAGCCCCGCTGGCTGCCAATCAGCCCAGCAGCAGGGGGTGGAAGGTTCCACTCC
>NW_006441953.1:18741767-18745935 GCF_000325575.1 Pteropus alecto | reverse complement strand
AGTGGGGCTGATGATGGCCTGGCAGGCCCGGGACTGCAATTGCCATCCAGAGGGAGCACAAGCGTGGGTGTGATTGGCTGAGGTGGGGGTGGGGACAAGGGGACTCAGAGGGGCAGCTCCTTCCGCTGATGGAGGAGTTCCAGGAGCGGGGACTGAGATGTCAGCAGTAAAATGCTGATCTTCTGTAGGAGGCCAGGTATGAAAGGAGAGACAGAGGGAGATGTAGGGCCCAGGGGGTCCTGATGAGAGGCAGGAAAATCAAGAAGAGAAAAGTGGAAAACCTTGAGCACAGGGGTGGGTGGGGAGAAAGACAGCCCAGGCTGGTGGGGGCCGTGGAATAAGTGAGATGTGGCCCAAGGAAGGAGTTAAATGGAAAAGAGATAGAGAAAGTCACTCACCTCTCAGCTTATTTGAATTCGTTGTACTTATTGATAATGTATTTCATTCCTTCTGCATGGGGGGGAGACGATATGATTCAGCACAAATTTGATGTAAATTTATGGAAATGAAAATGCAGAGAGGCTGCAGGCCCTAGCTGCTGGCCCTGGCGGGTTGGCTGTGTGGCCCTCAGCAAGGCGAGGTTACCACTCTCTGGACTTGGGGAGCCGAAAATAGAAGTGTCTGACTGGGGGGCCATGGCCTCTCCCGCAGGCCAATAGGGGGACTGACCCTGTTGCTCTGGAAGACTTATTAAAAAAAAAAAAAAGGTCTGATGACTGTCCAAAATAGAATCACCTACATTGTCCTCCTGTCTGATTTTTGTCTTGGGGTTGGGGAACAATTTTTATCCAGTAGAGTTGGGAAAAAAAAAAAAGAAGAGAAATTAACTTTACCTAAGACCTACTATGTGCACAGAATTCGCTAGTGAAATGACAGAAGTGTTGTTTTTCCTTCTGCAGTATGAAAGAATAATGGGGCTTGGGGAGAAAAAACAAAACAAAACAATTTGCTAGAGAGGGTGAAAGGTGGCATTCCATATAAATGGCCAGAGCTGGTAAAATATTTATTGTCCATTAGGCTGTCTTTCACGACGCTGGATGTTGATTTTTATCTTCTCCCTCGTATCAGGTCATGGCATTTATCTAATGCTGTGCCTCTCCCCGTAGGTAGCAGCCTCCCCAGCTTGGCCCTGACGGTGACAGCAAAGAGAACCTTTTGCAGTTTGGGAGTAGCCTCTCTGGGCCAGGCCTTATTCTGCAACTTGTAATTGCAATAAAACAGGAGGTTCAAGACACCAGAGACAAAGCCAGGCCAAAGAGTTTTACTGTCCCTTCATTCCCGTTAGTGACAAATATTCTCGCTTTCTATCAAAGCTATAGATTTCTTTCAATGGCCAAACAATTGTGGGGCCCTGAGCTGCTGTGACCCACCTGGTCTTAGAGCAGACAAAGAGGTGTTTGGTTGCAGCTCTGCTTTGTGGGAATATTTAAGCAAATCTTTCCTTTCTTTCTTTCTTTTGAATTTAAAAAGTCATATTTTAATTATCATAATGAAAAAAGCATTTTCATGATAAGCAAATTTTTTTAATTTAATTTATTTGGGTAACATTGGTTAATAAAATTATGTAGGTTTCAAGTGTACAATTCTATAATACATCATTTGTATGCTGTATTGTGTGTTCACCAAAGTCAAATCTTCCATCACCATATGTTTGGGTCCCTTTACCCTTATCTACCTCCCCCTCCCCGCTTTCCCTCTGGTAACCACTCAGCTGTTGTCTGTGTCTGAGTTTTTGTTCATTTGTTGCTTTCAGTTTTATATCCCACACATGAGTGAAATCATATGGTTCTCAACTTTTTCTATCTAACTTATTTTGCTTATCATAGGTACCCCTATGTTCATTGCAGCATTATTCAGGGTGGCCAAGACCTGGAAACAGCTCAAGTGTCCTTTGGCTAAAGAAGCTGGGGTGCATATGTACAATGGAATATTACTTAGCCATAAGAAAAGATGAAACACTGCCATTTGTGACGACATGGATGGATCTCGAGCAAATGTTTCAAAGGATGGTAGTGATCTGCTCATTCTTATTACATTTGTAAGGCAGAATTGTCAGTCCTTGGTGGCCACTGATTATTATGCTTTGACCTCATTCCGTCACCGAAGGGCAAATTCCCTTTGTTCTCTAACAGAAACAGAACATGGCAAGTAAACATGATTTCTAAAGAGAAACTGTCAACAAGAGTATTTACGAGCTCATCATGTTCCTGCTATTGCACTGAGTAGCTTACTTTTGGGGATTAGAGTCACATATATGCCCACATGTGACACAATGGTTGCCATTGATTAACGCTGTTTGTTCCCATAAAACAGGAAAAATCATCTTAAGGTGATATAAGAATGTCTAAGGAAGGTCTCTTTTAATGTGAAAGGTCATTTATTCACTCAACAGACATTTCTTGAGCCTTCCTATACGCTGAGCTAGGCTGTGGGGATTACAACTAGACTAAGGCCCAGTTCTTTGTCCTTGAGGCTCTTCGTCTAATAGCCACATTCTCCAAGCAGCTGAAGGCTGCAGAAACATGGCGGGATGTTCCAGAACTGGCCTCTTCAGCTCCGATGTGTCATACACGCAGCCTCAGGGAATGAACCCCGAAAACTAGTTCCATTTGATACACTTAAAAGTGGTTAAAATGGACATTTTTATATTATCTATATTCTAGAATAAGAAAAAGTAGAAGAAAAAACTGAACAAAATAAAAAAATAAACACACACAAAAAGAAAAACCAGGTCCATGTGGAAAGCTGGGCAGGGCAGGATCAAAGACCGCAAAGATACAAAAAGCACACAGCAGCCAGTTCACTCACCAAATCCCAGAACATTTGAAAAAGAGGAAGCAACACCTCCTTTCCAAGATGAAGGAAATAGCAATTGGACAAAAACTTTAGAAAGGAAGCAGGTCGGAGCAGTGAGTGTGGGAGCTGGAGTACCTTCACCTCTCTGTGACTTATCCTCATTTATACAATGAGCAGATTGGGCCAGATGACCTTGAAGGTCTGTGATTCTATTCGATTAAAGCAGAATTTTACCTTTGGCTGGAACTCTGTACTAAAGGTTAGTGAAGATGATGTTCATATCTACCAAGAAAGATTACAGCATCATAGAGTGTTAGAAGTGTGAGGAATCGTAGCGACCTGGACCCTTATTGTACAAGAGGAGAAATAGATGCCCAGAGTGACAAAGGTCACAGAGCTCGTGATGGACAGAGTTACAGTGGAAGCCCAGCACTTCAGACTTCCATGCCCTGACTTCCTCACAGTGCTTACGAGATGACAATGTTTGAGGTTCCTGAAGAGCAGAATTCTGGTTATTTATTCCTATTCAATAAACTGCCCCAAACGAGTGGCTTAAATGTTAATTTATCATCATCTCTTATGATTTTGTGGTTCAGCTGGGCTCAGCTGGGTAGATCTTCTGTGGAGTCTCCCTGGTGGAAGTTAAACCGAAACCAGGACTGTGGTCCTCTGAAGACCTGCCTGGGCTGGGTGTCCAAGGTAGACACTTACATGGCTAGCAGTCCATGCTGGCTGGGAGCTGGGAGCTCAGCTGATGCTGTCACCTGGACCACCGGCTCACGCCTCTCCTTGTTGGGCTTCCCACACGTAGCAGCTGGGTTCCCAGAGGGAGCTGCCCAAGAGGAAGTGTTTCAAAAAAGTAGAAGCGTGTCTCTGTCCATTCAGGCAGCTATAACAAAATATCATAAACTGGTTAGTTTAAAATCCACAGAAATTTCTTTCTCACAGTTGGCTGGACGTCCAAGGTCACGATGCAGGCAGATTTGGTGTCTGGAGAGAATCCACTTGCTAGATGGCCCTCTCTTCACTGTGACCTCACACAGTGTATGGGTGAGCTAGCTCTCTGGGGTGTCTTTGATGAGGACATAAATCTGAGTCATGAGGGCAGAGCATTCAGGACCTAATCACTTCCCAAAGTACCCACTTTATAATACCATCACCTTGGGGTTAGAATTCCAACTTATTAATTTTGAGGGGACAGAAACATCTAGACCATAGCAAAGTGGAAGTTGCCTATCTTCTTAAGAGTTAGCCCTGGAGCTGGCATAGAGTCACTTCCAGAATATCTTTTTGTTTCAAGTGCCTCACAAGTCAGCCCAGATCCAAGAGGGTAGAGGAGTAGACTCTGCCTCTAGAAAGGGAAGGGGTGGAG
>NW_006441953.1:18712807-18741624 GCF_000325575.1 Pteropus alecto | reverse complement strand
GTGGTCACCATTGTTGGAAACAAGCCACCACAGCAGCGATTCTGATTTTTAACACAAACTATCCTTTGGTGCCCTGTTTGGCAAAAGAATACTGGGCAGGTAGTAACCAAACCTGACCTCTTTTCATTTTAATAGAATCAAAATCAATTAAATTCAAGCCTCAACACAAATTGTTTGTTTGTTCGTTCATTCATTTTAGAATCTACTAGTTCAGGAATCACTTAAGTCAAACCATGACATAGGCAAGTCCTTAAACACTCAAGTGAGGAATGTATGAGGTATCTAATGTGGATAGAAAGGTGAAACCAACAACGACAGGCGCTGACATACTAAAAGACCCTCCAGCTGTCTCCCTTCATCATGAAAAGCAGGGAAGTAGAAAAGAGTGTCTCAACTGTGCTAAAAATAAACTCCTTGAGAGAAGGGATTACACCATATTCATCTCTGCATTCCTAATGCCTGGCACATAGTAGATGCTGACTAAATGTTTGTTGAGCTATATTTAAATACCATTCTTCTCAATAATAATGCAAACTAGCTTTTATTAGGTACTTGCCATACGCCATTAGCACTTTGCTAAGCACTTGACATGTGTCATCTCATCTAATCTTCACAAAACTGTGTAATTATCTGTCATTGTCCCAGGCCTGATATTCAGCAGGTAAAACTCAGGAAGGCCCTATTGGTTGTTGAAATAGTAAAATACTTCCATATAGGTTGGTAACTGTCGGATGCTCTATGCCCCTTGAATGAGCCCCTTACCTCATATCTCTCTGCCACCGAACATCCCAGCACAGAGGAGAACCAGGTGTGCACTGCCAGGGAACCCCCATGAGCCTGAGAGCCCAGAGTGGTTCCTCCACGATGGCTCCCATCCCCATGTGTCTTCCTGGCCTGATTTGACCAGACCCTAATGGAGTAGGCAGAGCTCTGATGCAGGTGTTGCTGGCACCTCAGCAGGTAAATGCTTTGGTGCCTGTCTAGCCATCCAAGACTGGAATGAATCTTCAAGAACAAATACACCTAGAGTCACTCTCCTGTAAGTGGGTTCAGCGGCCTCTGTAGTACAAATTATGGGCTGTTAAATATTTTGAGTATCACTCTCGACTATCTGTGTTTACGAGAAAAGGGGGCTGAGAATTTTAAAGAGTTTTTAAATGACTTGACCAAAGTCACAGAGCTAGTGAGGGGTGGTCCAGGACTAACCCATCTCCGAGATCCATGCACTCTGTTATCGTGCCATGCTACTGTGGTAGTTGG
The DNA here is from genome assembly GCF_000325575.1 of Pteropus alecto. NCBI lineage: Eukaryota > Metazoa > Chordata > Mammalia > Chiroptera > Pteropodidae > Pteropus > Pteropus alecto. The sequence continues at coordinate 18,740,364 of NW_006441953.1, read as the reverse complement.
CTAGGGCTGCTGGTTCAAAGGACCACAGGCTGGGTGCTTGAGAAAACAAAATTTTATTCTCTTATAGCTCCGAGGCTAGAAGTGTAAAATCAGAACTGGCTATGTTGCCTCCTTCTGAGGGAAGGATCTGTCCCAGGCCTCTCTGCTTGGCCTGTAGATGGCCGTTTTCTCCCTGTGTCTCTTCATCTTGTCTTCTTTCTATGTGTGTCTGTCTCTGTCCAAATTTCTGCTCTTCATAAGGACACCAGTCATATTGGATTAGGGGCCCACCTACTCCAGTATGACCTCATCTTAATCTAATTGCTTCTGCTATGACTCTATTTCCAAATAAAGTCACGTTCTGAGGTCCTGGGGGTTAGGATTTCAACAAATGAATTTGATGGGAGTGGAGGTGGACAATTCACAACAAACAGCTATTTTCTTTTCAAAGAGACATCTCCAAATCTCTCTATAACAAAGTTAATTAAGCAACTAGATAAATTACCTGGGTCCACCAGCTTCCCAACAAATGCTTAACCATTCCTAAGCCCCCTACCCCCACCCCACACTTCAATCAGAAGTGGTTGGTTGGTTCTACTCAGTGACATTTGCCCTTCCCCCTTGCAACCCATATCTTTCTGTTATGCCAATCCATTTTGATATATATTTGAAGGCACTGAGATGAGATGGGTCTTTTTTTTTTTTTACTCATTTATATTCTTTTGCCTGCTACTTCAATGTCCTTAAGCTCACTGCTGTTTCTGCAGTCACCACCTGGCACACGAGGTCAGCTCTTATCCCTTCGGCAGTTCAGTGAACTCTGCAGCCCGAGAGATCCTAGAACTGCTGTCCACATATGATGACTCCTTTCTTAACCTCAAAGAGATACTGCAAGGCCATTCCCAGGAGGCGTGATGGGAAGCCTTGCCTTTGGAACTGTTCTCATGCCGGGAGCTCCAGTTGTATTCTGTGTATAGAAGATGGTCATCTGATTTTCTTGCACACTCTCTTGAAACAGACAGTAACCTTGGTCTCAGATGCAGTGTCCTCGGACTTGGAAACTCATTGGACCAAAAATGTCTACAACTTATTTTTCCCCTTAGATTTTCTTCTTCTTCTTTTTTTTTTTTTTTATTGATTTTCCATTTTTAGCACAAGATTGATCACCAGCAAAATACCAATTTACATACAAATTCTGCTAAACTCAGCATCCTATATACTTGGGACTTTTTCATCCATAAACCAATTTTTTAAAGAGAGAGATTCTATTATCAGAAGCGTCCCTGATGACATCAAGATGGCCTATAGGGAGCAAACTCAGGAGGCCCACAGCCTGGTGGTGTGAGCTCAGCTGATTTGTGAGCATAATATCTATGAAACCAAGGTCGTAGGTTGATACTGTAGAGATAAGTTCATCTTTTGCTTACATCTATGGCCACAAGCCGAAACTGCAATCCTTGGTCAGCTATCTTACAAGTTCATTCAATAAAATTCAACAAATACTCTTTAAATACCTATTATGTGCCAGGCACTGTTTAGGTACTGAGAACAGAGCAGGAAACAAACAGGACATGGGCCTCGTCCCCTTATTGTCTACAGTATAGTGACGAAGAGGGTATCAAAGTTATGCAAATGATTATTTAATTAGCAAAGTGATAAGTGCTATTATAAAAAAAAAATCTAAGGATGGTAAGAAAGCATATAATAGAGAATCTAAGTTAAGTGTCATTTAAAGCAAGACCTGAATTCTGTGTAAAAGTTCGCCGGGCAAAAGGATTGGCTGAGGAGCGCCACTCAGGCAGAGAGAACAGCATGAAAACAAAAAACTTCATGATGACCAGCTTAACCTGAGCACAGAGTAGGGAAAAAGTAATGAGAGAGTGGGCTGGAGGGAAGGCCAGAGCCTTAGCCATGTTAAAGAAGTTGGAATTTGTCACAAAGCATTGGAAGCCTTTGGAGGTGTATTAGGATTAAAATGAAGCTTCGATAACGGAGAACCAAATATACAGTGGCTTGAATAAGAAAGAATTTAATTTCTCCTTCATGTGACAGGCTGGCAGGGCAACCCTGCTCCCAAGGCCATTCAGAGACCCAGGTTCTTTACATACTATGGTTCTTCCTTTACCTAGGACACTGATCTCAAGTGCAAGTTTGAAGCTGAGTTGCTGGCCCAAGTGTGTTCCAGCTTTTGGGAAGGCAAATAAGTCCAGGGTCAGCAATGTCCTTCTAAATAAGGAAAGTGTTCCCTCCACTCAGTCATATGGTCACATACCACTGCAAAGGAGCCTGGGAAATTACTCTCTACCTGGGTGGTCACGTGCATAAAAAGGAGAACAGATTTGGGGTCAGAGAAAAGCTAGCAGTCTGACCCGAAGGCTTTTAAGCCATAAGGTGATGAGATCAGATTTTCAAGCCTTTTTAGCTGAAAAAAAATCTTGGAAGTCATACCAACCAAATTTTTCATCTTACAAATGTGAAAACAAAATGAGGTCCAGGGCTCCAGATACTATTGCTGCGTGACACACCATCCCAGACTTACTGATGTAAAACGTGTCATTATGTTCATGGATTCTATGTTAAGCATTCAGAAAGGGCACAATAGAGCCAGCTTGCTCTCCGCCATGAGGCTGGGATCTTATTGGAGAGATTCAAAGGCAGGGAGTGACTCTGGCTGGGGCTGGCATCAACCGAAGGCTCTTTCTATCATATGCCTGACACCTGGTCTGGGAGGACACTAAGACTATTGACAAGAGTATTGACTTTAGTCTGTCCATGTGGTTTTCACCATCATGGCAGCCTCGGGGTGGCTATTTCTCACATGGTGCTGTGAAGTTGCAAGAATGACTATTCCTGCAAACATGGTGGAAACTACATTGCTCTTTATGATCTATTCTTGGAAGACATTTAGCATCATTTCTACTACATTTCTTTATGTTCATAACTGAGTCAAAATTTGTGCAGACTCTACCTGAAGGTGAGAATACCCAGGTGACAATTCAGAGGAGTTTGTGGGATGGGAGAAATTGTTGCCGTTATCTTTGGGAAGTATAACCTGTGACAGTGGCCACGCTCGCTGGCCACAATACCCATTGCACATTTAAAATGAATCAACTCTCTCCCAAAACACACAGTTTCATCTCTTAACTGCATCAGTGATGAGCCAAAATCTCATCATTTAAGTCATGTCCAAGTGTGGATGAAGCTCCTGAAGTAGTTTTCTTTGGTCCATCTCCTTAAATACTATTCCTTAATCTGTACATCTATGAACTAAGAAATGCATATACGAACAGTACACCATGGTAAGACAGGTCTAGCATAACTGCTGTCAACATTCCCACTCAAAAATAGGGAAATCAGTGGCCACTGTTTCCATAGCAAGTCAGGAACCTGGGCACAGAATTAGACTCAGTCCTACTTTCTAGGAGATTTTCTTTGTGGATCTTGGTTCTACTCTCTGAGTTTTCCTTCCTTTTTCATAAGAAATGACTTATGTATGCAACTAAATAGACTTTTCATCCTTAAAAAGTTAAAAGTCAAAAATTTTCTCTTCGTTTTATCCTGTTTCTATTCCTTCCAGCCAAAGCTGACGTAGTTCCTTTTGAAAAAGTGTTTTTACTATGTATTGATATATAATTCACTATATTAGACAAAACCACGCTTACAAGTCTTTGAATCAGGCCCTTCTCTCTCGTGGGCCCTGGTGTGGTTATTGTGGAACACATCCTCAAGATTTTTAGAAATTTTATTGTTTAATGAAGAGGGTCTACAAGGCCCACACTAAAGATTCTTAGAAGGCCTTTTATCTTTCTGGAAGAATCTCTGAGATAGCACCTTAGACCTTTTTCAAATTTAAATAAAGGATCTTAAAGCCACATCGTGAACTTATATTTTTTCAGAAGCCACGTTTTCATTTGGGATCCTTTCCTGACTGAAGAGATTGTTGTTCTAGGATCTTTTTATAGTGTCTGCATTATACTCGGAAGCTTAAGAATTCATCCTTTAGCCCATCTCGCTCTTTCATTTTGTTATAGGCAACTAGAAGTCAGCCAGCACCCTCAATACTCTGCCTGGAAATCAAGTTTACGAGGTTCTATGGGTATATTTTCTATTTATACATTACCACAGGAAACACTTTTGCTGAAATTTCTTCTGCTACATAACAAGAATCTCCTTCCTGTCAGTTTCTAATAATGTTTTCCTCAGTTTGCTTTAAACTCTCATCAGCACTCTCCTTGAAGCCCTTCCAGCTTTCCCTAACTGCCTTCAAAAGGGGTCCTGAAGCTAATGCCACAACTGGGTCCCGAAGCTAATGCCACATGTTTTAGTTTTTTGTTATAGTAGCACCGCCCCCTTCCAGATTCCAGATTTTCTTTTTTTTTTAGGTGAGGCAACCCTTGGTTGACCTCACAGATTGCATGGACCTTGTCAGCTTACAATCCCTTATTTTTTATTGTTTATGCCTAAAGTACGTAGTCTTCCTAGGTGGTCTCCCATCTAAATACTAACCAGGCCCGACCCTGGGGATGTAAGATTTTCTTTTTTTTTTAGGTGAGGCAACCCTTGGTTGACCTCACAGATTGCATGGACCTTGTCAGCTTACAATCCCTTATTTTTTATTGTTTATGCCTAAAGTACGTAGTCTTCCTAGGTGGTCTCCCATCTAAATACTAACCAGGCCCGACCCTGGGGATGTAAGATTTTCTTTTTTTTTTAGGTGAGGCAACCCTTGGTTGACCTCACAGATTGCATGGACCTTGTCAGCTTACAATCCCTTATTTTTTATTGTTTATGCCTAAAGTACGTAGTCTTCCTAGGTGGTCTCCCATCTAAATACTAACCAGGCCCGACCCTGGGGATGTAAGATTTTCTTTTTTTTTTAGGTGAGGCAACCCTTGGTTGACCTCACAGATTGCATGGACCTTGTCAGCTTACAATCCCTTATTTTTTATTGTTTATGCCTAAAGTACGTAGTCTTCCTAGGTGGTCTCCCATCTAAATACTAACCAGGCCCGACCCTGGAGATGTAAGATTTTTGAGGCCATCTTTGGAAAATATAATCTGCTGCATCCAGGAAGGTCATTACTGACGAAGCAGAACTGAATCTGAGTTGTTTTTATGCCCAGACCCCTGTTCTTTTGCTATGCCATGCCGATGAGTCAATAGCATCATTTGCATGAATGAAAGACCTTATGTTATTAGATAAAAAAGTTGAAACATAAGGCAAGGAGCCAAATTCAGTCTCAATTGAACATTCTCTATTACAAATGCAGCATAAATATATGTTTTCCATAGCTCTAACAAAGCAAACAGCTGCATTTATTTGCGTCCAAAAACATGGAAGAATTCCAAACTACAAGCAAAGGGAAAGAACTTGAGAAAACTACTCAAACTTCTATAAGTGTAAATCTTCATAAAAATAGTTGTAAGTATGATTAAAGCAGGTGCTGAAACTTCCTAGCCTGAAGTGTTCCACTTACCAAAAAAAAAAAAAAAAACCCCTTTCCATTTAATGACGTCATTCTCTAGGTACCACTTCTATAGCTGTCTAAGCAAATGCCTGTGAAACTTCCTTATGGTAATTTGATCCACCACTCCTCCCACCTACAACACACATGATCTCAGGTGCTCTCTCTCTCTCCCTTTCTCCAACTCCCTCTCCGCACACACATTCACACATACACATGCATACACAAAATTTCCTATATCCCCCCGGAGTCCTTAAGAGTTCCTTAGATTCTTTATATAGAGCATGTGTATTTTCTATAGCGAAGACTTGCCTTGGACTAAAGTCAGGGTACATGCACCTGTGCCCATCCATGAAGTCGATTTTACTCTCCATGAATTTTTTCCTTTGTCCTACGAATAAAGATATATTTGTATGGGAAAGGATGGGACCAAAGAACTTTACAAAATTCTCACTCCTTTCCCCCGCCCTCAATCATATTCTTTCTCTGGTCTAAGAATCTGAAAATGTCAGGAAATGCATCGTTCCCTATGATTTAGCATTAGCGAGAGAATTCTTTGAAAGGATTCTATTACATCTTTACATCTTTGCACATAAACTAGATCTTCTCTAAAAACAGTTTAAATTTGATTTGTAGTAGAAATCCCTATATGGTAAGGAGCTTAAGAGATAAAGAAGGAAACACCACTCAGTGCTTACTATGTCCGAAGCAACATGATAGGTGCTTTTCTAGAGATATGTACGTTGTATGATTTGGCATAAAAGAGGTCAAGATTAGTAGTGTGTGTGTAGATAGGGCAGGTGCCCAGGAAGGAGAAGGTGACAGAGGATTAAGAAGAGGGACAGAATTGGGGAAAGTGGACACAAGATGGTTTTGAAGGATGCCTAGGAATTTTAACAGAATGGATAGTATGTGTATTTTTCACCCTTTCTTAATTAACCCTCTGACTCCTTACCACTGCCAATGTGTGAACTTGACGTTACTAGGCTATCCAGGATTCTCGTCTCAGCTCCCACTGCCCTTATTCTTGCTTTCTCTGCTCTAATCACACTGGCCCAAGAACCCTCCCACCTCAGAGTCTTGGCACTTATGGTTCCTTCTTCTTCGAATGCTCTTCCAAAACTGAGAGAATAAATGGCTGTTGTTTTCAGCCACCGAGTTCATGGTACTTTGTTGTGACAGCCCCAGGAAACCAATACAGGTGTGCCATGATCTTCACAGAGTAGAAGTGTTTTCCTGCTGTTCCTAATGGGTCTGGGAGCTGAAATGAATCTGGAGAGTAAGGAAGGAGAACAAAAAGAGATGAGAGTTGCACTCCATGTGACGGGCTAGGCGGCACACGCCCTTTCTTTAACATTGATGGTCAGCTGAAATGAACTTGAATTTTTGCTAAACTTCATCAGCCAGGTTACTAGTGCCATGCACTTAGCTGGTCTGCCTGCCTAATTTAAATGAAGAATAAGCACCCCTACTAGTACGGTGTTCTGACTTTTAATCATTGGTAAGAGTGGAGAAAACCAGTCTCAACCCCAGTGGTTTTCAGTCCTATGGTCTGGTGACGATGTTTGGTCCCATTCTGAGCTGGCCTAAATGTGCTGCTCGATGATTTCTGTGTCCTCCAAATTGATCGTCCCGTGGCCCTGCTCTGCTGATTCTCAAAAGCAGCCCGTAATCTGCTGTGCTTTTTCTCGTGTGGGCTCCCAGGGAGCGGAGATCAGCCCAGGGCAGCTCATGAATGATGGTTTCCGGGGTTCTGCTCAGAGTGAGACGGAAAGGCTTCCGAGTGGATTAGGAAATTTTCCAAAGTCTCTTCTCCCTCCTAATGATTAGCACCACCACCACTATCATTTCCATAATCATCTTTATAATTATTTGAAGTGGAAAGGGAGCAGGTTATCTACTTAATGAAAAATAGATGGAGAAAAAATAGAAACTGTGGAGACAGGTGATTGAATAGCCTGTCTCAGAAATGCGCATCCTCATATGCGATTAGCGAGAATTTGAGGGCTTTGGACCTCAACAAACCGGTCTAACTTAAACTTGCTCTCTTCTTACATCCTTCACTCCAATCAGATTCAATCTCTGACTTCCTGCCATAAAGACTCCTCGATTATCTACCTCTGTGCCTTCTCGTTTTACTTAGAACAGCCCCTCACATCACAGAATCCTCCCTCTACTCCTCTCTTGAACTTCCAAAAAGCCTTCCCTGACTCTCTCGGACCTTTCGTCATTTTCTGCCTTATGTTCCACACGCGCGCGTGCGCACACACACACACAGTGCTTTTTCTTCTACTAGATTATGAACGTTCCGAGAGAGATTTTCTGTTGCATTCTTCTCTACGTCCCCCACGCCCCAGCCACCAAGCAAAGCATGTGGTGTTGATCGATGTCTATTGAGAAACTAGAAATTTATTAACTCGTTCTTTTAACAGACGTATATCAAGAAGAAAGCCGTTTAGGGGAACGATAGCAGGTGTGGCAGAGCTTGATTTTATTTCCCAAACATCTTTTCTCTCCTTCCTGGACACACAGGTAAATGACATTGTGTTGCCTTTTTTGCAGTTAAAGGAGAGCCTGTGACTGAGTTCTGGCCAATGAAAAGGGAGCAGAAACGATGTGTACTGACTGCTTCGGGGCCTGGCGCCTTCCATCTCCGTGGGCCTGGCCCTCCATTCTCTTTCCATTTCTGTCAGCTTGATGCAGATTAGCACGGTAACCTTGGAAACTACATCTGGAAGATGACAACGCCACAAGATGGAAGGAGCCTGGGTCCTTGAATCATCACATGGAGAGTTGCCACCTGCCAATCAAGAACAACATTTGGGGATTTTGTGTAAGAAATCAATGTCTGCCATGTTAGGAGATGTCGTTATACAGTTTGGGGTTTATTTGCTACAGTAGCTAGGATTACCTTCACCAATATAACAGATTTTAGTATTTCTGGGGGAAAAAAAGTGCAAAAGCCATGATTCTTGGTTATGTTATAATGTATATAAAATTTTGTATTAGTCAAGATGGGTTAGGTAACACTACAGTGACAAATAAAGCCCAAAGTCCCAATGTTTATATTTCACTTATGCTACATATCTATTGTAGGGGTTGTATGAGTGTGTTTGAATCAGAGGAGGGGTCTCTACTCTACACCAACACTCAGTTACCCAGGCCGATGGCCTTTCTACCATTTGTAGCTGCAGTATCTGGGATGGGTAGCCTTCTCATTCACTGCAGCAAGAGAGGAGAGACCAAGTAAGCCCAGATCTTTCACGTGCATCCTATTGGCCAGAATTTGTCCCGTGACCCTGATGAAAGATCTGGGAAATAGGCTAAGCAAATGTAATATTTCGTGAGCATGACTGTCTTTGCCACTTTTCCAGAAAGCCTCCATGCTTCCTTTCAGCTGCCAACAATACCTCCTGCCTCTGAATCCCGATAGCACTCTCGGTTCCCACTCTCTTATAATACCAATTATTTTTCACCTTGTATAAAGATACACACACATCCATATCTATATAAAATAAAAATAGCTTACTACGTGTCATTCTCCTGTTTACATGTATTAACTTATTTAAAACTTCATAATTACCCTAGAAGTAGCTATTCTTATTGTCTCTAACTTATAGATGAGGAAACTGAGGCACAGAAAGGCTAAGCATTCCTACAGGATTCTAGGCAGGATTCCAGCACAGCCTATTTACTTCAACAGCGCATGCTCTGAACTGCTCTATTATATTAGTAGGTGTCTTTTTAGCTTGCTTATTAGCAGAGATTAAGATAGAAAATTGATTCACTTCTTTATGTCCCTCAATGCCAAGTACGGTTTGGGGCACATAAGAGGTTTTCTGAAAGATGTTGCACACGACTAGCACTTTTTCTAATCAAGATCGTCAACAGATCCAATCTTTTGGTAAGTCTACATTCAGCATCGCTGGATTGCTCTTGAGGTATCAGGAAGCATTCTAGGAGATGCGGTTGTTTCTCCTTAAAAAGATACAGGTCTTCCAGAAGATAAAATGGGGTCTTTGGGGACATCTAGGGGATAGCAAGACAGAGGCAGCAGAAGTTAAGGTAAGACACTCAGGGAAGACTCCAGCCACTTTATTTATATTGTGTTTGATTTTGTGCTTAAGAGACTGTTAAATTGCAATAGGGATGTGTGGCTGCTAAATCTATTTGGTCTCCATTTGAGTCCCCAAACTTCATAAATAAATCCAGATCCCCAGAGAGGACTTTCATTTGCTTAAATGTGGATTTCTGGTAAGCTGTAATTCCCTTCCATTGGCTGTGAACCTTCTACAGACTAAATTTCGAAAAATCAAATTACAACCTAGCAATGTGGCTCCCAAAATGAAATGTATAGGGCGGAGTAGCCGAAAACACCAGGGAGAAGGGTAGCGAGAGGAAAGTGTCAGGGACCCGGTGGTCCATCTCACATGTCTACAACCAGAAAGGCAAAGAGATCCTGTTCACTCAGAAAGAAATGAGATCGTGTGGATCAATTTAGAACCATCAGAGCAATGATCTGGGAGAGGAGCCTTATTCTAATTATGACTCTTGTTCCAATCGGGCACGAAAGAAATCGCAGTAAACCTATTTCAGGGAAAGGCATTCCCCAGTGTGGCCGTGGTCGATGTCTGATGCACGGTGAAGGCCAGTGAGTCAGGGAGGAAAAATACTAGAACATGATCTCCAATGACTAACACAGAGGGGGCTGTTCCCGGATGGCCCTGATGGAAAAATTGGTGGGATCTCAGGAATTAATAGGGAACCATCAACCCCTCTTGGATATTCTATCGTGCAAGTGGGGACTCGTATGTACTTAAATGGGAGGGGATGGGCGGCACAAGAAATCTGTCCTGGGAAGATGGGGGACTAAGTGTTACGTTGTCATTAGCCCACCCACAGGATGGCTCTGCACTATCCACTGAATGGTAATAATGCCCAAGTCGTCTTAAAATGTACTGCAGATCTTGACCTAAAGTATTTTCTAAATAAAAAAAAAAAGCCTGCCATTTTCCTAATAACCTGATAGAGAGCTCTGGGTTAATAGGCAAATGTAAATCGATGTTGGGATTTAAAGGAAACTATTTCCATGAAGATGGATATGATTTTTTTTTTTTTTTGTAGGAAAGTAAGGCTCATGGATCAGTTAGGATTCTTGATATTTTAATTGATTTGACAAATATTTATTGAGTCTTAAAATAGGCCGGGGATTGTTCCAAGCACTGGGAATGCTGTGGTAAACAAGACAAAGTCCTTTTTCTCATAAAGTTTATATTCCGGAGGGAGAGACAAATAATAAACAGTAGACAGATAAACTAATAATTGTGTAATTTCTTACTGAGATAATTGCTATGAAGAAAACAAACAGTGTCTTAGGCTGTTAAAGCTACTATAACAAAATACCATAAAAATATGGCCTAACAAAATACTACAGACTGGGTAGCTGATAAAAAACAGAAATTTATTTCTCACAGTTCTGGAAGTTGGAAAGTCCAAGATCAAGAAGCCAGCAGATTCAGTGTCTGCTAAGAGCGCAGTCTTCGGTTTGTAGATGGCCATCTTCTGGCTGTGTCCTCACACAGAGAAAGGGGACGAGACAACTCTCTGGGGTCTCTTTTATAAGGGCACGAATCCCATTAAGGAGAGCTTTCTCCTCAAAGTGGTGACTTTCCATATCTTTTCTGTGAGGACTGAAGGCTGAGGCTGGATAGATGGGTGCGGCTCCTTCTAGGACACTAGAAGATTGCCAGGCTTCACACCCAAAATGTGTGACTCCATAGGTCTAAGGTGGAGCCTGAGAATTTACATTCTGTGGGTGTGTTGAGTTAAATAGTGTCTCCCCTACAGGTTCATGTCCACCCAGAACCTTAGAGAACGACCTTATTCGGAAGTAGGGTCTTTGCACATGTAATTAGTTAAGGTGAGGTCATACCAGATTAGAGTGAGCCTAAACCTAAGATAGCTGGTGTCTTTCTAAGAAGAGAAGAGACCCTGAGACCCACCATGGGATGACGGAGGCAGAGACTGAAGTGATGCATCCACGAACAACGGATCAGCGAGGATTGCCAGCAACCAACCACCAGAAACTAGAAAGAGACAAGGAAGGATTCTTCCTCAGACCCTGGTATGTGTCCTTGAAGTGGGCTACACTTAACTGAGTGGCAGAAAAGTGAGGACTTAATATTTTACTTTAATATTTTTATAATTCAAACAACATTTTTTCAATTAAAATATCTTCTTTTTTCTCCCTAATTATAAAATTAATGCAAATGTTACAACAAAGGGAGGGTGCTTTTTAAAGTTTTTTTTTTTTCATCTTTTTGTTTCCATTAGTTAAAATGCCATTGTATATCCCATTGTATAGATAGAGAGAAGATAAAATGATTAACTAAAGGGCTTTCCCCTGAAGAAGGAACACAGATATTAAATGGTTGTCCAAAAAAAATCACAAAAAACAAAAAACACAGTTCTGGTGAATATGAGGTAACTTTATCCTAACAAGGAGTAGGAGTTTCCTCCCCGTAACCTATGAGGCAAGTTAATACTAACTCCAGCTTTACCATCAGCCTAAGATTTGCCTTAAAACTCTCATTATAATAAAACTAATATAAAATAAAATCAAATGTCAACTCTAATTGAAAAAAAAAAATCTCATTATGTTGACTCGAGACAGACTCTCGGAGTTTAAGACTTAAATTTTTAACACACAATTATTTGGGGTGTCTAAGTATTCATATGCAAACTTATCGCTTTTCCTCTCCGAACTGTAAATTGTTTCCTCTTCGTGCTACCATCTGCCTCCTCCATCTAAGCCACTTTATAATGCTATTATAAAGTCAATTTTAATAGCTTCCTCCCTGACCTGGAAATCAGGTTCCTGGGCAAGACAATAATATATATTTTTGCAACCATGAGGTACATAATACCAGCATGTACCTACTTTTATCAATGCATTAATGCACTGAAACAATCTCAGCCAGGTTTTCATACCTGCTCTTTGCTTAACAAACTCCATCCTCCTGACCTGCACTAACTCACAGGTGTTTAAGTCAAACTGGACTCCCAGGAGCCTTCCCCAAGCCCATCATTTCCTCCCAAGAAATCCAAGCCGAGCTTTCCTGAGTGTCCCCAGCAACCTTTCTGCAACATAGGAAAGAGTCAACATTTGCCACCACCCATCTTGCATTTCATATAAAAATACAAAATGCTATCTTTTAAAAATTAAAAAGCCAGTAAAGTGCCTTCTGAGGTTCAATCTGAGTTTAGAAATTGCATTACAATGAAAAGAAAAGAGGGAGGGTCATTTTTTTATTATTGGTGATAGTGGCATTGATAGATCATGGCCAAACCATTCACAATATGGCCAAATAATTTCACTGGAGAAGATTTTATATAGCTACAGCTAAAATTCAATGAACTGATTCAGAAGACTCAGTATAAAATACAGGAGTGACTTCAAGCGCCAAATCACTTTGGGGCTTGACGGGATTGGGAGAGCCCCCTTCATGGATGCAACTAAGTAGCACTGTAAATTCAGAGGCATTGGAGTGGCCAGGCAGTGGGTTATAGTGGGTGATTTAAGAGACTTATCACATAAAAATCAGCAAGTGGCTGTGAACACCAGTGCTTAGAGAACCATGTGACTCTGAAGCATGTCCACAAGAAAAAGCTAGAAGGTTATTTGAGAGGACAAATTAGGGATTTGCAAGCAGGTAGCTAGGGCTCTAGTTTTGCACTTTGGATCAATTCTAGACCCTATGGTTCTACCTCAATTTCCTCACCTGTGAAATAAGAGGGATGGATCAGAGTAATGGTTTTCAAAGTTTTGTTTAGTCTTGTCTTTTTAATAATAGGAGGTTTTTAATCAACGAATTCATCTTACTGCGCTGAAGGTTTGATTTGCCCTTCAGACACATACTCTAGCTGCAAGACACTGAGTGTTTGTGTCCCCCAAGACTCATGTGTTGAGACATAACCTCCAATGTGATGGTATTCAGCAGTGGGGCCTTGGGAGCTGGTCAGCAAATAAATGTCTGCTGTTTAAGCCAGCCAGTCTATTTTGTTATAGCAGCTCGTATGGACGAAGACACTGGCCTTCCTGGCCCTGCCCTGAGCTCCGGGATGCTGAGGACTGTATCGTCAAACTCCCTCGAGTCGACAGGTTCAGCCAGGAGGAAGAGCCAGCAGGAGAAAGAAAGATGAGAGAAGAGAGACGAAGGTGTTTGTCGCCCCAGCTCTCAACCTGCCGGGTTCCGGGTTGTGCTCCTGCCTGGTTCCTGGCCCTCTCTTTCATCTCCATTCCTCTTCCTCTGCCCCTTTAGACGTGGGTCGCAACCATCCTTGTTAGTCGTAAGAGCTTCATCATCCCTTTTGGGTTCCCTTTGACCCTACCTACACCTTTGTAAATAACCTCTCCATTGAGTTCTCTTCAATGACCACATGGAAATGTAGCATCTCTTTCCTGCTGGGATGATGCACGGGGAAACTTCTTAGATAAATGGATGAGAGAGAAACTGCTGTGGGTGGGGCAGGCAGGATAGCCCTGCATTGCACCGTGCCCCACCCCCCTGTGCCTGGGTGGGCCTTGTCTCCAGCAGGAAGGAACTTCTAAGATGTTTTTGTCCAAGTCATCACCTGGAGAGGGGCTGGGGGGTGGCTCCCTTATCCAATGTAATCAAAATAGACTCAGCTCCTATATTCGTTTACTCACTTATTCAACTATCATCAGTAGAACACCTCAGTGAGCCAGATTCTATGCTACATTCTGAGGTTAAGAGATAAACAGGGCATGATTCCTGGTCTCAACGAGCTCCCACGCATTCTGCAAACACACACACCAAACACTTTTTGTGTGATTCAGAACCTGGGGGAGAGGGCCCTGTGGACAGCGCTCATTCCCGGCTTCACTGAAGCATGACAGGGGAACCCCACCTCTGAGCAAGAACAGTATGTTATGCAGTAGAAGCCAACTCCTCCGAGGGAAGAGGGCAATGGGCAGAAGGATAAGACCCACAGGCCCTTCCCCCACGACGCTATCGAAGAACAGTATGTTATGCAGTAGAAGCCAACTCCTCTGAGGGAGGGAAGAGTGCAATGGGCAGAAGGATAAGACCTACAAGCCCTTCCCCCACTACGCTATCAGGGATTTAGGCACAGACCCCTCAGGGCTCTAGGCTTAGGTGGGTGATTGCTTTAGAAATCCACGGGTCTGTGGAGGGGGCAGCAGGTCTCACTGCGAACAGAGAGAGTGGGCAGCGGAGTCGGTGGGTTGTGCCAAGGATCTGAGAGATGCTGACGGCGTGCGGGGGCTGCCGCGTGCGGGGGCTGTTCTGCTGCCCTGGTCCCTCTCCGCCTGGGGAAGTGAGAACCGAGAGCGTTCATCCTGATGGGGAGAGCGGGGTGACCCTGATACAGGGGACATGCAAGGGCGGCCACCTTTGTCACTGACCACAACACGAAGCTTGTGAGTATCAACTCTGGAGCCAAACTGCCCAGCTCTGAAGCCAGCCTTTGCCACTCGCTGACAAATAATATATTTGTCTTCAGTCTCCTCATCTGTAAAGGCAGATTCTAGCCCGAGCTCAGGGGACGGTTGAGAAGGTTTAATTAATTAATATACACAGCGGACTTAGAACAGTGCCTGGCCCAGGGTAAACACTATATAAATGTTAGTTCTAATTATTCCATGCCACTTTACTGTTTTCATTATCTGGTGGCCAAGATGTAAAAATACTTCAAGATGGCCCCCAAATCTAGTAGACTTGGAGGTGCAAATCTGGCTGATGGGCACGAGGTTGGAAGGGAAAGTGGGGCATCTTGAGCTTTGAAAAAGGGAAATATTTGACTCGCAGTTCTGCCATGAGGCAGCTCTGTGACCTTGGCAAGGGCTCGCCCTCTCTAGTACTTAGCTTTCTCATCTGTAAAATGAGGATAAAGATGGTATTTACCTCTTAAGATTGTGGTGGGGCTTAATGCAAATGGTTCCTCTATTTTTCATTTACACATTCACTCATTGATTCAGTAAACAGATTTGTGCCACCAAGCAAGCTGTGTTTATTAAGGGTGGGTCCCAATTTCCGGGTGGATCTGAGGCATGTGTAACGGTCCCTCGGGGCCTCTGATGAACACAGCCAGGCCCCAGTTGCCACAGGAAGTTGACATATTCTCCCTTCTGAGTCAGATGCTCCCTGTGTTCCTCAACTCCAGCCTTCAAGGACACGGATTCCCTTGACACCCCAGTTTGGCATCTGTGGACCCTCAGGGACCCCTTCTGGAGAAAAAGGCAGCTGTGTCCATGCTGGGGAGGAGGGAAAGGGACCAGGGGCAGGAGTGTGGAAGAAATCACTGCCCGTGATGGGTGACTACTCCATGTGTGGGTACCACTGGTGCCTGGGCGGTTACCAGGACTACAAGCAGTAAGTGACAGATCAGACGCGTGCCTCCTCATTTAGACGCACCCCCATGTTCCAGATCTGCTTGTTCTCAAGGAGGTTTCAGGGCGAGCGTCCCCCAAATGTTTCCATTCAGAGTGATGCACCCCCATTTGTTTTGGGGACACTTTTAAACTCGAGGATAGATAGCGTGGCCCTTGGGAATGTGCTTTCACGCATTAGGAGTTGATTTTTAACAGCAAATGTGCCACCGTCAGTCACAGAGGGAAATAATAAGACAACTTCAAAAGAGCAAAGGCCAAAAGAAAGGGTATTATTAATGGAAAAAAAATTTTTTTTTAAGTCATATTAAAGAGCCTCGAGTCTAGTGGAAAAAGCCAGGAAATGGGAACAAAATTAGCATTATTATAGCTTTTCATGGTAACTTACTCTGGGTTTTTATGGTGGCTTAAAAGGGAGAAAAGAAGGGAAAGCCTAGCTAATAACAATTTCTCCGACCAAATACGTTTCCCATCCAAAACGTACTTGCGATAGTGACTATTTAAAATGTTTTCTTTTTATATCGGTTTTGTGGCTGTTTATACCTCACAATGCTATTGGAGAAAGCAGCATTTTGTGTAGAACAGTAAAAAGTAAAGCTCTTTGAGGCCTTTCAGGAAAAGGTGCCATTTAAGGGCCAGGAATTATGATTATTAATTTGCATCTTAATAATCCAGGTCTTCACAGAAGCCCACACTGCAGATGCATCCTCTCGAACTCTGCAGAGGGTCAGCGCTGTACACAAACGTGGCTTTTTGGATCCTGGAGGACAAGGAGTTTTCATGAAGGGCCAGGTCCTCCTTTCTTCTCTTTGCAATAATCCTCTTCTCCATGAGTTCCCATGTCCGTCTGCTTCAATCACCTAAGCTCGACTCGACCACCCCTCTCTCAGAGCCTCCTCGGTCTTGTCTCTTAGGACAAAGGAGCACCGATCCCCAGGCTCATGGATATTTTTTCTTCAGTTGGCTTTAGGACTCTCAGAACTCCACTCTCCTGAGAGGATTACAGGGCATCTAAGTTCACGTCCACACGTAGTGTGTGCACATGTCCACGCCTGCAACACCCGGCTTTAAATAATAATGCCTATTCTATTATTAACTGTTTGGAACCACCTGGGTTTGGAAATAGGTGGAATTTAAGTGGATTTTTAAAATACTTTTTATTGTGGTAAAACCCATGACGTAAAATTTACCATCTTACCCACTTTTAAGTGTACAGTGGTGTTAAGCGTATTCGTCTTGCTGTGAAACAGATCTCCAGAACTTTGAAAGGGGGGATTCTTTATTAAATTAAGACTTTAATTTTCTAGAGCAGGTTTAGATTCACTGTAAAATTCAAGGGGAGGTACAGAGATTTCCCATCTACCTCCTACCCCCACACATGCATACCCCCCATTACCAACATCCCCCACCAGATGTACATTTGTTAAAATTAATGAACCCACACTGACACATCATGTCACCCAAAGTCCATAGTTTATCTTAGGGTCCATTCTTGGTGTTGTACATTCTATGGATTTGGACAAACGTATAAAGACACATATCCATCATTATAAAATCAAACACAATATTTTCACTGCCCTGAAAATCCTCTGTGCTCTGCCTATTCACCCCCACTCCCAACCCAACCTCTCCAGAACTTTTTCGTCTTTTAAAAATGAAACTCTATACCCACTAAACAATGACTCTCCATTTTCCTTGGTAACCACCATCCTATTTTCTGTTTCTATGAATTTGATTCCTTTAGGTACCTCAAATTTATGGAATCATAGAGCATTTACTTTTCATAAATGACTTTTTAGAAGGAGGTTGGAGTTGAGAATTTGTTAGAAGATGATCATAATGTCCCTGGAGATATAAGTGATCTTTCTGTGCTGCTCGAGAGACCCACCTGACCCTCCAGTGGAGTGCTCACTCCCCGGCGACAGAACTTGCTCTCTTTCCCACTGTTGCCCACTGTCTATTTGGCCTGGAGAGGACTGGCGAGTGGGTGACAGCTGGGCAAGGGTAAGGACGGCTCCGGGAGTATCCGGCGTGAGGTCCAATGGAGTCAAGACATGCCTCCCTCCGACCTCCTCCCCCACCGCCTGGATGACTCAGGGAGCTGTCCCGGGTTATGGTCCGCCCTGGAAGGCCCCATGGCTCCCAAGTGGCAAGATAACTTCTTCCAGACATGAGAGGCAGTATGACTAAATCCCCCTGGTAGAAAAGAAAGGAGAGAGAGTGTCATACTTCAGTTACATTTGAAGGAGGCTTTTCGAAGAAGCAAAGATAAAATTCCTCTAGGAACTTCAGTTATGGGACATCACTCCCACCCCCAAAATAGAGGAAAACGGAATAGGGGGAAGTTGAAGAAGGTAAATGGGGTCAAATATATGGTGACGGGGGGACAGTAGACTGTGGTTGGTGAGCACATGGTGCAATACATAGAGGATGTATTATAAAATCGTACGCTTGAAACTTACATAATGTTGTTAACCAAAGTCACCCCGGTACATTTAATTTAAAAATAGAGGAAAACAATCTTTGCTTTCATCTTCACCCAAGAAAGTGGCAGAAAGCTTAATGAATGTCTTAAACTCTAGAGGTGAATCTGAAACAATTGGGGCACAATTGTTAGAATACAGAGAGACAAAAATATAAACCTCAAGGTTTTCATGTATCTTCTACCAAATTAATTGGATCTATGCTGAGTCATTTCTCCCTTTGCTGAGGTAGAAGCCAAAGTGGTTCTTGTGAGATGACTGAAAATCTAGTTAACCCAACCTGACCCCATAACAAGGATTTCACTGAACTCGCCCCAGGCCTGATGGTCCCAACTCACCCTCTTGGTGACCCTCTATTAACATATGTAAAGACTTTCAAAGTGACTTCTAACGCTGTCCTGTTTTGTTTAAAGGCTGCTGACAACCTCTGACTCCTGCTGTTCACCAGCCTGAACTTATGAATTTACTACATTGCCATCCTGTGAGGACTGAACCGGATCTAGGCAATTTCAGGCTATCAATGTAAATTATTTTAGGGATCTGTTACCTCAGTTTTCCCCAGCACACACCCCACACTCACACCTTATTGCACCTCCTCCAGGCCTTTGCCACCACCCTCTGGCTCTTAGAAAGAGAGGTTTCTAAGGGCAAGATAGATGGGCAGCCAACAGGAGTACTGTTTAATATGTATCATCGGGAGATTAAGGACGAGGAGAAGACTGAGGTCAGCCGCCTCAACGGAAAGTCAGGACAAGAGTCAATTAAACTCAGAGTAATCCAGACAGCCCCTCCCCACCCCTGGCAAGAGGTATATACTGTATGATTCCATGTATATAAAACTCTAGAATATGCAAAGTCATCTAAAGTGACAGAAAGCAGATCAGCAGTTACTTGGGGATGGAGGAAAAGGAGTGGTGAGAATTAGAAAGAGGCACAAGGAAACTTTTGAGTCATGGATATACTCACTATCTTGACTGTGGTGATGGCTTTCTGGGTGTAGACTATGTCAAATGCATCAAATTACACACCCTAAGTATGTACAATTTACTGTATATCAATTATTCCCCCAGTAAAACTGTTAAAAAATTATTAAGGAAAAGAGACCACCTTTTGGTTGAACTTGGAGCGGTGAGCGTGCAAGCCTGAGGCTACTGGCAGCCGCCTTGACACTGCGGAGAGAAATCCTGCTTAAGAGTGAAGCCAACATAGAGGAAAATAGAACCGAAAGAAGACCAGGAAGAAAAAAACAGATCCTGGTGATCCATTGAGCACCTGGATCCAGCTGTGCCTGAAGCTATCCCTAGAATTTTTACTCATTGAGACAACACATCTGTGTGTGTGAGTGTGTGTGTGTGCGTGTGTGAGTGTGTGATTAACTCAGTCTGAGTCGAGTTTACTCTGTCGCAACTGAAGAGCTCCACGTAATCGTGTCCACAGTCGGACAGGCGGACTGAGAAGCCCTCCTCCATCCCCATGTATCTTAGGGAGGGGTTCGCTTGCGGGCTGTGGGAGTAACCAGCGCTGCCTGTCTTGGGGCGGGAAGGCCCTGCCCTGTCCCCCTGTGGTCCCTGAGCTGAGGCCCACGGGGAGACTTCAGTGCCTCAGTGCTCGGGAGCTAGCCAAAGGGTCACGGTCAGTTGCGCATCTGCTTTGGAGAAGTATTTTTAGCGGCAAATAGAGTGGTTTGTGAAAAAACAAACGCCTGGAACGAATCCTGAGAAGGAGGGTGACTGTGCACAGCCCACTGTCAAACTAGGTCAGCCTCAGGCACAACCACTTCTGACAGTTTGCTCCCGAAGGTGACCCGCAGGTGCTGGCTCCTGTCCCCACCAATCAGCCATCTGTGGTTTGAGACTCACAGGCCTGGAAGAGACCTGGCATGCCATGGGCTCCATGCCCCCACTTCCACGTGGGTGTACCCCCACCCGACCCAGAACCCAGAGGGCTGAAAATCCCTTGAATTCCACCAAGGGAACCCTCACCGCTTGGCTCTGTCAGCAATTCTAAGAGATGTCATCTTGTCTAGCAGCTACTAGATATTGAAGGAGATTTAAAAACAAACAAACAAACAAAAAAACTGGTTGTATGAACCCAGATGAAATACACAGAATGTGATGGAAGGCACACAGGACTGAAATCTAGCTCAAGTCCCAGCTCTGCTGCCCCCTAGGGATATAAAATAGCATAACCTCCCCCATCAATATGAGAATGATAATACCAAGGAGTCTGCCTCTTAGGAATGTTGACCAATGATAATAAGGATATGGAAGCATTTTGAAATTCTAAAGCCCAGTGCAAACATAGCAATAAGTTATGCTGCCAAGCTGCGCTGCCCGACACAGCAGCCATCAGCCCAGCGTAGCCACTGAGCGCTAAAGTACGGCTCATCTAAATCGAAATGCGCTGTAAGTGCAAATACACACTGGTTTCGGAAGGCTTTTTGTAGTTTTTTTAAATAATGTAAATATCACCTTAGTAATTTGGACACTGATTACCTGTTGAAAGGATGATATGTGTGATATTTTGTGTTAAATAAAATATATTACTAAAAATTAATCTCATTTGTTTATTTCCCCTCGTTTGATGTGAATACTAGCAAATCCTAAACCACGTAAGTGCCTTGCATTTGGAGCTCGCATTATATTTCTGTTGGACACCATTAGTTCAAATTGTGTTGGTGGTGGGGGCTGTCAGTCAGTCTGGAGCAGTGGGGAAAATCAGACAAACCTCAGATCAAAAAGCGGGGGTGGGGTAGCACAGCTTTTGGATGTCTCTAATTCCCCTGGGAATAAAATAGACCGTCTTCCCTTTTCCCAACCTGCTCTGGCCTTTCACCACCCGCCCCCCACAGAATGAACCGGGTTCAGCGTCCCGCGCACTTGTCACAGTGCCAGCGTTTCCGCTGACAGACGACCCCCAACACCAACACAATCTGAACTAGAAAGAAGCCCCTCTGACTTCTCTGAGTCAAGTATGTCTTTAGCATTTCTCGACAGGGTGATATCTGTGGTCTGCGGTCCAGCGTCCACCGCTCCCCCTCCTGGGAGCGGCACTCTTTGTTCTTAGCCTGAGTTCCCCCACGAAAGAGATTCTGAGACAAGGATTTGTGTGCAAGAGATTTTGCAGTGAGGGAATCCCTCGAAAATAGGGAAAGGATGGAAGCCAATAAAGGATGGATTAATGAGACCACTGTGGGTGGCAGGGGCTCAGTTCCTTGGGGGACTTTGAGAAATGGAGTGGAGCGCGGATTATAAGCATCCCACTAGGCGTCAGCAGGCTAGCCTATTTACTCACTAAATTTTATTCTTTTATGTTGAGGGTCAGTCTTGGGGTATTAACTCTCTTGGTTTTTTCGGTTTGTTGAGTACACTCCTGGGGACAGAGAATTTCTTCCGTTAGAAAGATGTAGAAAATCCTTAATGGGGCACTCACTCACCTCTCTCGAAACACTGCCAGCTCCACGTTCCAAACTGAACTCCACATCTAATGCATTGATGTTTATTCCAGAAAACCGAATTACATCAAGAATCTTCCTACGGAAGCAAAGTTTAAAAGGATTCTTTGATGCTCCAAGAATTCTCACAGAGCAATAAATGGAAAATACTATTTTCCATACACTATAAATACATATATTTTATATAAAGTATAAAACAATGATCTCCACAAATAATTTATAAAAAATAACAGAAAGAAGTTAAACAGGAAAAAAAAAGAAAGAAATTTCTCCTGATGTTCACATCATTTCAAGAAGCTTCATGGATTCAAGAGGACAGCTGGGCTCCAGAAAGATTTAGCATAACATCAGATGCCCAGAAATCCTGCCTCTCTAGTATCCAATCCCAGACCCACCAGCTTGGTCAATTGGTCTTCTCAGTTTTGCTTTTGGGGGTGAGTGGGGAGCTGGGAAAAGAGATACAGGTCCATTCCTAATATGGCCACAAGAGGGAGCTCCCAGTGGCTGGCTGTACCTGAAAGGAAATTACAGTCCAGTCCAGGGAAATTGACAAAGAAAATTTGATTTAAAAGGTGTCTTCTCATAAACCTCAGCATCTTCTTGCTAACATGCCAAGAACTATCCCTGAACGCTTTTAGCCTGTTCAATGGATCCTCTCAGGATCTAGGAAGCATTGTCTTATTAAATCTAGGTCATTCGATTTTGGGCATTGGTTTATCTTGGGAGCTGCTCCTACATTTTACAAGGTGAATTTTGGAGCAACAAGATTAAAGAGTCAGAAAGTGGGTAAAGTTAATACTGAGCCCTTGGGCCTGGTAAATTGACAATCGAGTCAGAATAACTATTTACCACTCTAAAGCTCTGATCCTCATTTCACAATCGTTTCTGAAGAATGCCACCATCGCCTCCCTTCCCCGTGCTTGGCTGAGTCTTTTCAGCTCATATTTGAATTGATTCTCTCTCCTTCTCCCTCTCTCTCTTTCTCTTTTTTATTATTATTATCATTCTGCCAGAGACTTTGGATCATTACGAGATTGTGGGTAATGACAGACTATAATTAAGCTTAAAACAGATTTTTCTTTTAGGAAAGAGAAGAATCTGCTCTAGCTGAGACTCCAGATTGCCTGGGCTGTAATTTGCGGTGCTGTCACAAAGGGGTCCTTTTTCTGCATGGTGCGGCGATGATGAGCCGGAGCTGAAGTTGAGGGGTGTGTGCCTCTCCCTGCACTCTCTCTGCAGCGAGCAGAATGGACGCCTAAATAGCTGAGTATAGCTTGAGGCTGATTACAGGCCAGATCCTGCTATTGTGCCTCATCAGTTATCATTGTTGAGGCTGCAATTGCACGGGATGTTTCTCTTTGTCGGGCTCCAAGCTCATTTCTAGGACAGAAGTGAAACTGTGTGGTGAGCCTGAGGCCTGGGATAAGGAGAATCGTTCTTCCCTGTGTCACCCAAGGAAGGGCTCGACAGAGGCTTGGGGGTGGAAGACGGGCTGGCTTCAGCCACGATGCCTGCAGTATGGCTCCCAGACTTACGATAATCTCTAAGAAAGAGGGCTGAAGTCATGTCTCTGCCCTCACTTGCCGTGTGAGCTTAAGCAAGCAGCTCAACTTCTGCGGCCTTCGTTTTCTCATCTGTACGATGGGACTAATAATACTTACTTTCTTATTCTGAAGGCAGATTTGAGGACCCATGAAATGAAATATGAAGAGCTAAGAGATGCACACACACAATATATATATATATAAAGTAGAATAGTAGATATAACAACTACCTGGCATATATGTTCTTATGGGTATTGTATATGTGCATATATGTTCGTAGTTTCTTAGTAATAGGAATTAGATTATAGAGGATTTTATATGCCAAGAGATATAGTCTGGATTTGACTGACTAATAATAATAATGATGATAAACTTGCATCGAGTGCTCACTATGAGCCGGGCCCTGTTCTGAGTGCTTTACACGTATCAGAGGAGTGATTCTCAACAGGAATCACTGGCATTTGGGCAGGACAGTTCTTCATTGAGACTGTCCTGGTCATTGTACAGTTGTCAAGGGTCTTCCAGTACCCTCAGAATCTCTGCCCGCTGAGCACAGTTACTGCCCCTCAGTCATATAAGAGCCTGACTCCCTTGCACTGTTTAAATACCCAACTGAGAATCAGTTCTGTAAAGTATAAACCTATGCCTTCCAGTATAGAAGCCACTAGTCCCGTGTGGCTGTGGAGTGCATGAAGTGAAGCTAGCCGAACTGAAATAGGCCAGAAGTATAAAATAAAGTGCACTGGGTTTTAAAGACTTAGCATAAAGAAGGAATGGAAGTATCTCATGAAATTTTTTATGTTGATTGCATGATGAAATGATAATGCCTCGGACATATTGTTAAATCAGATATTTAAAATAATTTCATCTGTTTCTTTATACTTTCCTTAATGTGGCTACTAGGACATGGTAAAGCCCACCTGTAGCTTGCATCTGTGGTTTGTGCTATGTTTCTGTTGGACAGTGCTGGTGTGGATGGTGGGATGTTATGGTGAGGCTGAGCCACGTTTTCAGAGCTGCTGTGGCAAACACTGCTACGCCAGCCCAGCCAATTACTGTGTTGCTTCCTCTATAGTAACAAAATCCTGATTGTGTTTGGAATGGCCTTGTGTAAATGCTGTTTTCCTTACCTTCCCATGTAACCTATTTCTTGCCCAAAAGGTTCAGATGGAAATCTACAGAATGGGGCATCTGAGAAAGCTATGGTTAACCTGAGAAAAAAGGGAACTCGGTTGACATGTGCCTTTTGCCCATTGCTCTTCCCATCTTTCCCTACTTGCAATGCAGACACAGTGTCTAGAGTTGAAGCAGCCTCCTTGGAACCGTGAGGTTGGCAGTCACGCTCTAAGAACGGTGGAAGGAGAAAGGAGACTAGTTCCCTGAACAGCGTCACCAGCCCAGCACTGCCCACCCATGGACTGCTCATGGTGTGAACAGAACAAACACCTCCTTTGGTTAGGCCTCTGCAGTTGGTTTTCTGTTACATGAGCTGAACATGAGCCTAACTGATCCTCATCATTACACTTTAGAATCAACACACTGGGTAGTTATTGCATTTTGTGTCTGTCCCAAATGTTTGAGCATCCTTGCTATGTTTGGGGACATTCTGACATGGAGTGTTGGGCCTCCCCATAGCAGAACTCAAAGAACTCCAATGTGCAGGCCCCTCCCAGCAGGAGGCTCTATTGATCACACCGAACTAAGGGAGACTTCATTTCAGAGAGACTGGAATAGGGGGATCCATGTGCTATACCCAATAGCTTTTTAATAAGGTCCTTTTCTATTTGGTCTATTGCCTACAACCTCAAGGCCTAATGCACACAGCTGTGACTTGGAGCAAGTTCTGCCCCTCCCAGGCTTTCTTATCAAAATCCAATCCCCCAAGAAAAATCCTGAATTTCTCATAGGAATGGCTGATCTGAGATCAGGCATTCTGTTACTTTGGACTTCTGTGACATGGGCAAGAGGCAAGACAACTCTTATTATCTCCACCCATCTCGTTCTCAGAGACCACGACAGTGCTGGGCTTTTTTGAGGTGAAGTTATGAATGGGGAAACTAAGGCAAAAGACCTGCATGGGGAAACCTAACAAGTGAGGAGCTGCTCAAACCTCAGCCTCTACTCCAGATCAAATGTACTTTCCAGCTCACTTCTCTGCCTTCAGCCTAAGAAAGTGTATGTAGAGTTAGACAACTTAGACTTAAATCATTGCTCCAACTCTTCCCCACTGTGTGACATTAGGACGGTCACTTAACCTCTCTGAGTTTTGGTTTCTTCTACAAGGCCAGCTTCTTTAACACATGACCTGTGGGGTTACACGGAGTCCCCTCTGCTTAGCAGGGAACCTCAGTCACTTTCATACTTTGCTGTCTGCCATCTTGAAATTCCTGATTTTTGAACAAGGGGTCCTGCATTTTCATTTTGCACTGGCCCCTGCAAATTATGTAGCCAATCTTGCTCCTCTATAAAATGGGAATAATATTTACTTCAAAGGTTTGCAATGAAAATTAAATGAGCTCTTTCATGCTTAGCCTAGTTCCTGGAAATAATACGTTCTCGGCAAGTGATAACTGCTAATTTTCTTACAGCATCCTTCCTATCAGGCTACACTCCTTCCCTCTCTCCCAACCCCCATACACTCAGGGCTCATGTGGGGACATTTGATACACACTGCGTCATCGAGGAAGTAGGACACCTTAGGCAACCAAGAATTCTCAGAGGCGGGATTTTGGTTCGATTCTTTCCAAATACAAAAGCACATTGAACTTCTCCCATGACTTTGATTCTGCAGATGGAATTTCCTAGAGAACTCTGCGATGAGAAATCTAGGCCATGTGATTAGCCAGAAATGCCACCGGCTCGTAGCGGAAGCTCTGAGCTGCCTCTGTCTTCCGAACTGCAGACACCTGTCCACACTGGAAAGAACTGAGGTTTGGGGACCAGACGGACCCCTCTTGAATACTCATTAAAGTCCTCTGGGCCTCACTATTTGTTCCAGCTGCTCCTGCAGTGACCAGTTCCAGGCAGACCCTGACCACTTTTGCACAAGCACAACCACACACGTTGTGTGGAATCCTCCATGCACCTCCATGTCCTTCTGCTTTGAGAGGACATACATCCTGACGCCGTCATCCCAGGCACCTCCAGAGGCTGCCCAACCCAGAAATGGGCAACAGCGAATGCCTGCAAGGTCACCCGTGGCCACCGAGGGATGACAGCTGGTGGGCGAATCCTTCCCGTCATCCCCTCTGCAGGCAGCTCTGAAACACAGGTCACACGGCCACTGACACAGTCCTAGTGGGATGGAGTGGCAGCCCCCACAGCACCGCCACCTGCTTCCTTCCCCTGTTTCTCGCTCCTGCTCCGTGGATCACATTCCCCAGCAGTAATCCCTCCCAGCAAAGCCTTTGTCTCAGGCCCTCCTTGCTGGGGGACCCAAGCCAAGACAATCTTTGCGACTCTCCTGAAATGAAATTCACTCATAATAACCTACCTCCACACATATTTAAAAAAAAAAAAAAATCCATAGAATGCTCTCACCGTATTTTAATGGAGAAATAATAGGAAGTCGTCTATAAAAAATAAAATAAAATGTCTTTCGATGTGTCTAAGTTCAGGCTAAACTACTAGAAGATCACGGAGCGGTGTAGATACAGGCACCTTCGTGTGGATTCGCCAAGGACGTGACCTAGGGGTCAGAACCTTAGAAGGAGGGTCAGGGGACCTGGCTCTAGGAGTCAGCTCTGCCATTAACCTTCTGTGTCAGCCTTTACTCTGGGCACCTGTTTCCTCAAGGGTAAAATGTGACATTGAACTGGATGATCGCTAAGGACCAGTTCTGCTCTATTTCTGTATGGTTCTCTGATCTCCTGACCTTTTCTGAGCACTTGTTTTCTTGCTCTGGCCTCCCTCCAGCAGTCAGATCAGCCATCGACAGTGAAAATAATAAAGTTCATATTGAGGATCCATACCTGCCAGGCACCGGCAGAAGAGACAAAGCCTTGCCATTATGTAAGTGCGGGGTGGGGAATAGGCAACAAACAAACAATTAAACATAAAGCGCGCCAGGTAGTAAAACAGAAAAAAGAACAATAGGTAAGAGGTTAGGGAACATGGGCTGCCAAATGAATAGATTCCTTGTGCCACTCACCCCAGAGAGTCATCTGTGAGGGGCGCCTCCCTTGGAACTCTCTCCCATTT